>NW_026867776.1:754652-845559 GCF_020745735.1 Hemiscyllium ocellatum
CATGTCACAATGGGGCCCAGGTGATTGACAGCAGCTTCAGACCAATAGGAGAATTGGCGTGATCCTTCGGCCAATGGGAGTGAATGGGGTGGTCCAGCAGGCCAAAACATGGCCATGAGCTGTGCAGGCGCAGTGTCACTGTGAGAGAGGTCCTCATGAGTGTGAAGGGAGTGGGAGAGACTGCAAAGTCTGGGGAAGAAATTGAGTTATTGTGGACTGGAGGGTTTATAAACGCACAGTTTTAGGCTGCTAGACTTAAATTAGAAATTCCTGGTAAATTAGAACAAAAAGAACTGCGGATGCTGTAAATCTCACTCAACAGCCAAAAGATACTGGAAAAAGCTCAGCAGGTCTGGCAGCATCTGTGAAGAGAAATCGGAGAGTTAACATTTTGGATCTGCTGACCCTTCCTCAGAACTGATGCTACTGAAAAAAAATGTTGGTATATAAGCAGAAGATCGGGGTTAAGGAGTAAATGATAGGTGGTGATAGAGTCCAAGAGATGGGAGCAGTTGGACAAAGGAATGTGATAACGATCTGGCTGGGGCAGGGTGAATAGCCGTTTATGGGGACTGTTGGTGGCTAACTATAGCTAATGTGTAATGGTAGGTTATGTACTAACAAGGCCTGGTGTGTGGGTTAAGAGGCTATGGCGCTAGGACATTGGAGAGTTCAGGACCTAAATTATTGATTTTGATACTGGGGCTAGAGGGGTGCAGGGTCCCCAAGTAGAAGATAAGGTGTTGTTCTTCCAACTTGCGTTAACATGTGGCGCTGGAAAAGCACAGCAGGTCAGGCAGCATCCCAGGAGAAGGATAATCGACGTTTTGGGCATATTCCATTCATCAGGAATGCCGGGATTGGGAGTGGGGTGGGAAGTAAGAGGGCTGAGAGATAAATAAGAGGGATGTGTGGTGTTGGTGGGAAGTGGGCTAGGAAGGCAATGGGTAGATGTAGTTAGTGGGTAATGGAGATAGGGTGGAGTGGATAATTGGAAAGGAAAGTGGACAGGTGGGACAGTTTAAGGGCGTGGTGTCGAGTTGGAGGGTTGGATCTGGGATAAGGCAGGGGAGGGGAGATGAGGAAACCTTGATTCTGTGGTTAAAGGGTCCCAATTTCTTCCTCCAGGCGTCGGGTAGCTGGGATTTGGTGGTGGAGGTGGCCCATGACTTGCATGTCCTTGGAGGAGTGGGTAAGGAAGTTGAAGTGGTCAGCCACAGGATGGTGGGGTTGGTTGGTGCATGTGTCCCAGAAATGCTCCCTGAAACATTCCGCAAGTTGGTGTCCCAGGAGACAACATCGAAAGCAAAGGCCATAATAGGTGAGGTGTTTGGATGTGCAGGAAAATCTCTGCTGGATGGGGAATGGTCCGTTGGAGGTGAGGGGGAGGTGTAGGCACAGGTTTTGCACCTCTTGTATTGACAAGTGAAGGTGCTGTGAGTGGAAGGTGGGTTGTTGGGGAGCATGGCTCTGACTAGGATTCACAGGGAATGGTCTCTGTGGAATGCTGAAAGGAATGGAGAGGGAAATATATCTCCGGTGGGATCTGATTGTAGATGGTGAAAATGGCGGAGGATGATGCGTTGTATCTGGGTGGAAGGTGAGGACTGGGGGGTTCTATCCTTGTTGCAGTTGGAGAGGTGTGGTTCAATGGCAGAGGTGCGGGAAGTGGTGGAGATACACTGGAGGGTATTGTTGACCACGTAGGAGGGGAAATTGCAGTCCTTGAAATATGGTGTGTTTTGGAATGTTCTGGAATGTTCTGCCAGCTTGCATCAAGCTTCACTGGAACACTGCAGTAAGCATGAGACAGAGATGTTGGCCAGGGAACAGGTTCGTGTGTTAAAGTAGCAGGCAGCTGGAAGCTCAGGGTCAGTTTTGCAGCAGAACGTAGATCATCAACTGCCATTTCCAGCACCTCCACTGAGCTGCTGCCAGACACAGGTTCCTGTCCCCTCCATTCACAGCTATTCACCCTCCCAGCAGATTGTTATCTACTCCTTTCTTTCAAATGTTATTTTTTCTTTTGGGCTCTGTCCCCACCTATTATTTACTCTTTACCCCCTATCTCCTGCAGTCCAAAGATGTGCAGTAAGGTGAATTGGCCAAGCTAAATTTCCCGTAGTGTTCAGGGATGTATAGGTTAGGTACATTAGTCAGGGTAAATGTAAAATAATAGGGTCGGGGAATGGGTTTGGTTGAGAAACTCTTCAGAGGGTGAGTGTGGACTTGTTGGGCCGAATGGCCTGTTTCCACACTGTAGGGATTCTAATTTTCCCAGCTGCAGTCAGTTCTGAGTGAGGGTCACTGGACCTAGAATGACCCTTAGTGTGTGCAGAAGGAGGAAAGGGGAGTTGGATCAGTTTAGACTGGAAGGGTTTAATTACACTCTGTACAGGTAGTTAGGCCTGAATTAGAAACTCTTGGTCCCACGTTTACAGCAAATGGGAAAACGGCTGTGGGCCTCAGGCGGTGATGGGTTCTGGGTTATGGCCACCATCTTTATTGGGGACAAGGTACAGCGAGGCGCATGGGCATATCCTCTTCCTGGGTGGGGTCGGGGTGATTTGAAGAGGAGCATTTACACATCAAACACATACCAAGAGAAGTATTTGTCTTTACTGTTCAGCCTGCACTGACTGTGAGTTTTATTTTGTGAATTCATTTTATAGGATTTTATTTAATAATTGAGACAGGGATCTCAAAATCAACTTTCTATCGTCAGCAGGGTCATCAGGATCGGAATACCATTGACATTTAACTGGGGAAGGAGAAAGGTGTGTCTGTTCTGTCTGTGGGAAAGTATCTCTTTTTTTTTCAAGCAAAAAGCAGAAAGATGTTCCAAGGGATCACCCTTTGGGTTTGTGCTCAATTCTGGGCCCTGAGAGGGAACGCAGATTTGTCCAAATTACACCTCGTCTCTACATAGGAACTGTCAGATTTAGACCCAATCACCCACTTTCTGATGTTAACCTGTAAACTCCTCATTTTCAATTCCCTGCAAGCTTCTGATTAAAATTCCTTATGGACTCAAATTCCAGCACCATTTCGGGTGGAATGTTCCAGGTTTTGACAACTGTCTGTTCATTCAGAAACTGCTGAGGTCCGTATTGACTCTGGGGTTACAAAGGGCTGAATTGAAAGATGAGATGCAGTTCTTCAGCTCCCATTGAGATGCATTGGAACAGTACAGGAGGCTGAGGGCAGTGTAGGTGTGAGCAGACAATGAAAATGACAGGGCTGCACCGTGAGGGCTGCTTGGTTCAATGAGAGTGTTTTGGAGTTGGGTGTAAATAGAGCGAGGGGAGACAGGGAGAAGGTGAACCACAGCTTCAGTTTTAGTCCAGGCCATTCAGCAATTCACATGTTCCCAAAGGGAACAGCCAAGTTGTAAGCGATACCTGCTGAGTGTTTTTTTTAAAACAGTTTTTAAAGTGTAAAATGTCAGCTTAAGTAAAGATCGGGGCTTTTGATGATAATGGAAATGTTGGAAGAGAAGGAAGGTTTTTGCTCATTTAAATTCTCCTAATGGGAGTAACTAGCTGAAACTAGAGACACATTGTTACAGGAGCCCTCAGACCCGTGGGGCGCTCCTCTTGTACAATGTGGGAAATAAGGGACACTTCCAGTGTCCCTGACGGCTGTGTGTGCAGGAAGGGTGTCCATCTGCAGCTACTGGGAAACTGCTTTTCAGACCTGGAGCTGAGAGTGGACTCACTGTGGAGCAATACTGAGAATGTTATGGACGGCACGTTTAGTGAGTTAGTCACACTGCAGGTGAGGGTTACACAGGCAGAAAGGGAATGGGTGACCATCATATCAAGCAAAAGGCTCAGGAAGGGAGTGCAGGACGCCCCATGATCATTTCGCTTCTCATACAGATATTGTGCACCGCTTGGGATTCTATAAGGGAGGGAACAGATGGGGTTGCCTCTCAGGGGAAATCAGCAACAGCCAGGTTCATGACCCCATAGAGAGCTCTGCTGCACAGAACGGGAGGAAGGAGAATGGCAGAGCTATAGTGACAGGGGATCCAGTCGTCAGGGTCAGAGACAGGCGCGTCTGTGGCCACTGACATGAATCCAGGACAGTGGAATTGAACCCAGGTCCATTTATTGATAAAGTGCACAGACTAATAAAGGTCAACGTCCCAAATGCAACCTTCAGCACTTGGTCACCCTAAAGCTCTATTTTCCAGGGTCTGTGCACTTACTCTGAGCCCTTCAGAGGGATTGAAGGGGATGGGGAGAAAACAGGAACAGGATTGTGCTGTAGATCTACAAACTAACCGTCACCCTCCCCTCTCGGTCTCCCCCTCTGTCTCCCACCCCCATCGTACCTCCTCCCCACCGCAGGGAAAAGACCTTGTGTATTTACCCTATCCATGCCCCTACTGATTTTATAAACCTCTATAAGGTCACCCATCAGCCTCTGACGCTCCAGGGAAAACGGTGTATTCATCCTCTCCCTATAGCTCAAATCCTCCAACCCTGGCAACATGCTTGTAATACTTTTCTGACCCCTTTCATGTTTCACAATATTGTTTTGAGAGGAAGGAGACCCGAATTGCACGCAATATTCCAAGCATGACCTAACCAATGTCTGTATAGCCGCAACATGACCTCCCAACTCCTATACTCAGTGCTCTGACCAATAAAGGAAAGCATATTAAACACCTTCTTCACTATCCTATCTACCTACGATTCTGCTTTCAATGAGCTGTGAACCTGCACTCCAAGGTCTCTTTGTTCAGCAGCGCTCCCGAGGACCTTACCATTAAGTGTATACATCCTGCTAATATTTGCTTTTCCAAAATGTAGCACCTCACATTTATCTGAATTAAACTCCATTTGCCAATCCTCAACCATCTGACCAAGATCCCGTTGTAATCTGAGATAATCTTATTCACTGTCCACTACACCTCCAATTTTGATGTCATCTTACTAACAATACTTTCTATATTCACTTCCAAATCATTTATATAAATTATGAAAATTAGTGGATCCAGCACCGATCCTTTGTGACACCCCACTGGTCACAGGTCTCCAATCTGAAAAGTAACCTTCTGGCACCACCCTCTGTCTTCTACCTCTGAGCCAGTTTTGTATCCAAACGGCTCGTTCTCTCTCTGTATTCCGTGAGATCTAACCTTGCTAACTAATCTCCCATGGGGAACCTTCTTGAACGCCTTACTGAAGACCATGTAGATGATTTCCACCCTTTGCCCTGACTTAAGTTCATGAGACGTGATTTCTCACACACAAAGCTGTTAATAGTATACAGGACTTAACTCTGTACATTGGAGTCTGCGTCACCCAGTTATGGGTGTTCATATTCTGGATAAAGTTCACGTACACCAGCTTTGTGTTAGTGACTGTGTATCGAGTCTTATTAATATCACCAACACAGTGAGTTCCTTTTCAAAGGCAGTCCCTATATCCCTAACCCTGCTCCCATCTGCTCTGTCTCCTCCATCCCCACCAGAGACAGTAAGTGGTAGGAGCTCATGGAGTTTCCATGTGAGTGAGACGGAGAACATCTTCCCTTCTTTCCTCTAGTCCACCAAGAAATGGTGGTAGTGTCCTTACCTCTGGACCAGGAGGATCAGGTTCAAAGTTGAGTGACAGCATCTTTGAAGTGGCTGATTGGAAAACCTGCCCAAGCCACCAGGCCATACTGTCTCCCAGCTGTCCCTGCCTGAGCCTCTAAACAAAACCTTCCTGTAGTTTCTCTCCTGTTAGACTCTCCCATTGCTCAGTTTGTCCAGGATCCCCTCCTGCTGCTGCACTGCTCATGTCCCTCACTGACCTGTCCATCCCCCAGTGTCCTCCACATTCATTCATTGTTTACAATCCCATTGTCCCAGTCCTCCAGCCCGCCCCCTCCCCCTCCACCCTATTGGGCAGTGGCTGCTGTCAATCACTCAGGCTCCTGTGTGATCTGGAGCATGCTCAGCAGGAGGGGAGACCGGTGCATGGGCGCAGTGCTGGGCAATTGTTGGTGTATGTGCAAGGTGGGTCAGTGCCAGGGAGAGCGGCTGTGGGTGTGTGGGATTGATCTTTCATTGGCAGCTCACTCCCTTCCTCCCTCTGGGAACAGGTCCCAGGGGAATGGCCCCTCCCCTGGTATCGGGACAAGTGGTCGGCGTATCAGTGGGGGAGTATTTTGCAGAAAGTTATCAGAACTCGGGTGAAGATTCAGGGATGTTACGGAGAGGAACATTCATTTTAGTTCATTTTTATTCAACCAGATATGATTTGGCCAGTGTGTGCAGGATGGTTCTCATCAGAGGATCGGAGTAGGGGAATAAATAAGAGGTTCCAGATTGGGGGGGAAAAAGTCAGTCCGTTCTGTCCCAGAAGGAAGCCCTGGGAGGTGTGGGGAGGATTCACCAACACCCAGGAGGCTCCGAGTCAGACTCATTGATTTGATTAGATTAGATTTCCTACAGTGTGGAAACAGGCCCTTCGGCCCAAACAGTCTACACCGACCCTCGGGTTACCCACCCAGACCCATTTCCCTCTGATTAATGCATCTAATATTATGGGCAATTTAGCCTGGCCGATTCACCTGACCTGCGCATCTTTGGATTGCTGGAATCGAACCTGTGACCCTAGTGCTGTGGGGCTGCCGTGCCATCGTGCCACCCCTTTTTTTGGTTTTTAGTCTGTAGGCAGGAGCTAGGAAGCTGAATTCAAAGAGAGGAGAGTGTTAGAACTAGGTGTGGAGGGAAGGAGTGAGGAGATTATTTTGGATTTCAGTTCACAGAAGAGAGAAATTGTGAGACTGAGATTTAAAGCTTTGGGGGAACAAAGAAACTGCAATTTAATACTATAATTGTCTTATGAATTTCCATCCTGTGTTAACGGTGGTGACTTGTTTTCTCTGTTGTAGAGAACTGAAAGGGCAGATTTGCAGATGAGAAATTTAAATTGAACTTCATTTTCAGTTTTGATAGTTACTTGATCCGTGCCGATCTGAATATCATTGGCCTTTTTCATGTGGAAGGGAAGGTGTGTATTCTGTCCGTGGGTGAATATTTCAAATGTCAGTGTGACTGGGAAAATTACTGAGGTACAGCCAAGTCCATGTTAGCGTGGTGACTGTGGAGAGAGGATCAATCTAAACATCAGGTCATAGGCAGAGAACAAAGGGAACTAACACCTTCAACATATTGTCTCACTATAAACCATTGTTAGCAGCTAACCTGAGAATGCAACTTTAAAAAGAAGGGTTTTGTGATTTACACATGAAAGAAGTCAAACTATCACTGTATTCTCACAGATGAAAGGCTTAACAGACAATTAATTTTTCAATGTATAATTTCAGTTACATCACACTGCAAATTTTTGCTATAAACTCTGTGTTATGATCGAGCCCTCCACAATCACCTGATGAAGGAGCGTCGCTCCAAAAGCTAGTGTGCTTCCAATTAAACCTGTTGGACTACAGCCTGGTGTTGTGTGATTTTTAACTTTGTACACCCCAGTCCAACACCAGCATCTCCAAATCATGACTCCTTTGGGGAGGGTGGTGAGTTTTGGATTCAGCTTTCCAGTTATTACCATAAGAAGATGAGCACTGGGTACAGGAGAGGGAATGCAGCCCTTCGAACCAGCCCCACCATTTAATACGGTGATGATTGAGCTCACCTCGGTCTCAGCTGGGTTTTCCTGCCTGCTCTCTCTCACCCTTCATCTCATTGCAAATTCAACATCTGTATCTCTTCATTAAATCTGCTCATTGTCCTGGCATCCACTGCATTTTGAATAGGGAATTCCACAGATTCACAGCACATTGAGGTAGGTACATTCTTCTTCATGAAATTAGAATAGAATCCCTACAGTGCAGAAACAGGGTATTCGTCCATGGAGTCCACACCAACCCTATAATGAGCATCCCATTCAGACTCACCCATTCCCTGTATTTCCCATGGTTAATGGCTTAACCTGCACAGGCATGGACACTGTGGGCAATTTAGCATATCCAATCCTCCTAACCTGCACATCTTTGGACTGTGGGATGAAACGGGAGCACCCAGAGGAAACCCGCTCAGACACGGGGAGAACGTGTAAACTCCACACAGTCACCTAAGGCTAAAATCAAATCCAGGTCCCTGACACTGTGAGTCAGCAGTGCTAACCATTGAGCCACCTCTGCTTAAAATCTGCTCCTCCTATTCACTTCCCACGCCCCAGTTGGCTGAATCTATATTCCTTACATCAGAAAATCAGGTTGTGGAAGCAGGTGTCTCAGTAAAACCCAGTGACAGCCCATATGTCCTGTGTGTCTGAATGGGGATCCTATACACAACACCCTCCAGTCCACATTTTTCATACACTTTCCAGAGACAGGGCTCCAGTGGCTTCTTGGGGACTACAACACCCACAATCCCTGTGGCAGGGACCACACGTGTGTGGGGAAACCCCGCACTGTACATGTACAGAATGTGGGCGGGTTTTGGAGCATGTGCTTTAGGTAAGTATACTTTGCAGAAAGTATTTCACACTGTGATTGGCTGGGGAAGGGATGCATCTGCTTCTGGTATTGATCTGTTAGGGGGTCACCACACCCATGTGGGACCACTCTCCATCCCCAATTCATTGTAATGCTGGGAATCAACAAATGGGAAACAAAGAAGGATCTGACCCATTCTCCCAGACTGAAGGTTCCTCTTCTGTCCAGGATCTGCCACCTCCCTTTCTGTTTCCTTTTGTTTCATTCTGCTGTTACATTATTGACTTGCAGCAACTGAAGGGAAAGGAAGTGAACCCAGAAAGGGTGCAGAGTCTAACCAGGGACGGGAAGTGGTGGCATGGATCTGTTTATCAGTAACTCCATGAGAATGGGCAGGGTGTACACTAGGGGGTAGCAGAGTCAGAATGGTGGGAGAGAGTAAGTGGGCTGGAGGGTAACAGCTTCGGGGGAAGAAAGGGGAAAAAGATATTCCAAAGAAGCTAGAATTGTCTGCTCTGAATTTCTAATCTGTACATATTCCTTTATACAGGGTGCTAGATGGTGAAGATTTGCAGACTGAAATCTCGAAATCATGTGCAGATTGTGATTATGTTAACCAGCATTTGAAGAACCAAAGATAGAGAATCACTCGGCCAAAATCCTGCAACACTCACACACAGCATTGTTGGTCTATCTGCACCAAATGGACTGTGAATGGTTCAAGACAGCAGCTCACTCCCATCTTCTCAAGGGTAACTAGAGATGGGGAATAAATGCTGGCTGAGCCAGTGATGCCCATATCCTGGAAATGGTTTCTATCTCTAGTTGCTGAACCCCAGTTGATGTTACTGCAGGATGGTGAGGGACGCTGAGTGCATCCTCCAGGAGGCAGCACCATCACATTACCCCTGCCTACACCCACACAGTAACACCGCAACGTCACTGGAACAAAAGGCAGTGAAGCCAAAGGAGGACTTAGATATAGTTCTTCGAGGTAAAGTCATGAAAGGGGATTGGAACACAGCAGGAACAGGAGACTGAGCTGGATGGTCAGCTGTTTCCCATTGAATGGTGGAGCAGGATTGAAAGGCTGAATGGTCTCCTCCTGCTGCTATCTCCCAGGTATGTATATAGCCATGGAGCCCGGGTAGGAAGGAGTGGGCAGGGATTCTCCAGGAGATTGCACTTCCACAACAGGTTTCAGTGAGGGAAGGTTTGATGGATTTTATTTAACATTTATCTTTAACACAAAGTTTGTAAATTTTGGTTTTAAAATGTTGTAAAAGTTTTTTGCACAGCAAATAAAATTAAAGAAAATAAATTAAACTGTCTGAATATAACAGTTTTAAAACTTTCAACCACTGTAAAACAAAATCCCTTTTGTCACGGACACCATCACTTTCCAGTTACTCAAGCTCCAGGGAAATATTCCCTCCCTGTCTGAACCTTTGGTTTGATGTAATTGCTTTTCAGGTCTCCTTCTGTGAGCTGCGAAGCGTTCTTTTTCCCCATTTCCCTGACACAGAAATGTTATCACAGCAACCTTCCCACCATCAAAATCATCATTATGCCATTTTGCTTTTGGTTAACATATAATCACCAGCAGTGCAAAAGTGAGGACTGCAGATGCTGGAAACCAGAGCCGAGATTAGAGTGGTGCTGGAAAAGGGCTTTTGCCAAAACGTTGATTTTCCGGCTCCCCGGATCCTGCCTGACCTGCTGTGCTTTTCCAGCACCACTCTAATCTAGACATATCATCACCAACAGTAAACCATTTGTGTAACCAATTGAATATTTCCAAACAAAGCCCATTACGGGCCAAGCAAACCATTACAAGTGACAGAGTGAGAAGGGACTAAATCAAAGTAGAGTTGTGGGGAGGGGGCAGCAGTGGGGATAAAGCACTGTATCCCCTGCGGTGCCCACCTCTATCTAAAGGCATCGAGAGAATTGATACACACCACATGGTCCTTCTCCAAGGACACCCGGCTGTGTAGCCTTTATCCTCAATCATAGAATAGAGTCCCTACAGTGTGGAAGTAGAGCACTGGCCCATCAAATCGCGCCGACCATCCAAAGAACATCACACCCAGAGCACGCTATCACTGTAACACTGCATGGCCCATGGCTGATCCACCTAGTCTGCACAATCCTGGATACTGTGGACAATTTAGCATGACTGATCCACCTGCACATCTTTGGACTGTGGGAGGAAACCAGAGCACCTGGAGGGGACCCACACTATCATGGGGAGAATGTGGGGACTCCACACAGGCCGTTGACCAAGGCTGGACTCCAACCTTGTACCTGATGCTGTGAAGCAGCAGTGCTACAATCACAATTTAAATCAAAACAGATGATCCTTGCGCATTGTCACATTACTGTTTTTGGAGACTTACTGCCCAGAGAGACAGCCTGAGGTTCAGAAAGTGGCAATGTAAGATCAGTCAACTCCAGCCCAGTTAATGTGGTTAACAACAACATCAATACTCCAACAGTGTCATCATGTACAAGGTCAGAGAAACTGATCCATCAGCCTGAAACTGACTGACCATGTGGCTGTCAGTGACTCCAACACAAGTGAATGGAAACATTGCTCAGAGCCTGTTTCTGTAACATTCAACTCAACCAGGAAATAAAAAACATGAATAATTAGCTGAAAACAAGGCAACTGCTCTGTTAGAGTCAAAATCATTCAATGTTCAGTTATTGGACATTATTGACTCTCAGAATATTCTAACCTGCAGAATCACAGTAAAAGGGGAAAGTAAACAACATTCTTGGCAAAGACTTAATGAACCAACTGCTTGTATAAAACAGCTCAGAACAAAGGGGCTGAATCCTCCACAAACTGACAAACACAGATACCATCAGATTTATAGATAAAGATTGGAATTCTTTGGAAAAACACTTCCCTGCTTATGGTTTGCAGTAGAAACCATTCTCAGTGATCTGCCACTTATTTCCTTTGAAAAGAGTCGCTGTTTCCCCTCAGAAAAGCAGGTGTGTCGCGCACTTACAGACTGCCTTACAGACAAAGGAAACCTGATCTGAGACTCGCAGGTTAATGAAGCTATTAGTGACAGCCCATTGCACACAACAAGAGCTTAGACCACAACAGATTCTAGTGAAACCAACAATGCAATGAAAAAGGTGAATTAGTCTTTATAATCATGCAGCCTCTCTCAATCAAATAATCCTAGTCAACTTCTAAACATTTTAAAACTATTAATATCAATATATACATATTTATTTACTTTCCTAATTTCCTGCAAAAAATATATCTGATTACTCTCTTCAAAATATATGTTAAATGGTCAATTCATAATCACAATTTATTTCCAATTATTCTTAGTATAAAACAACTTGCAAACTAAAATAGTTTTCATGGTAATAATGACAATGGAAACTTTGTTATGTAGTTTACCCGTATGTCCAAATATTGTTTTGGTTCATTATTGTAGTGAAGCTAAAATTAAAGTCTATTTATTTTCTCTGATATCCTTCCATTACTTTATTCCCTAATAACAATGCCCATGGTGTAATGGGTGACAAGCATTAAAATAAAATTGAATTTTCATTGCAAGAACTTGTGCAAATAATCACATATTATTCAGTTCATTCATTGTCGTTGATTATCATCATTTTCACCATATGATCACGTTAAATTCACTTAAATAATCACAGTAGAATTTTCACTTCTATAGATATGTCAAGTGAATGTCAAATTACTCATATTTCAAGTCAAACCAAATTTACATTTTGTTCTGTTTTATTCCAGGAATGACAGGATGTGTTACGTTATTATGGGAAACAGGAACAAGTGAAGGTGGTGCCTCTCAGACGCGAGACCTGAAAGCCAAAGAGCCAGGTGGTAGTTACAGTGGGGGAGGTACCGAGTCTCCCACTATCCTCAGAAGGCAGTGAGGATGGTGACACTGACTGGGACGGGTTAGATGACAAAGCGCCCACGTATGGACAGAGAGAGGACAATAGGTGGGTTGACCCACCGCCCTGTAAGGCCCAGAAGGCCATGTCTGTGGCACCGCTCGGCATCAAAGCTCAAACATGGACAGACGGGAGGGGGGCAAGAAAGGGAACTGACAGAAACCAAACTGAACCGTTTATCCAGCTGAACGACAGATGTTGGTGACTGACCACCCAGCCTGATAGAGAAATGGTAATAATGGGCCTTATTGGGTGAATACAGATAAATGAGTTGAGATACAGTCTCACCGATGATGGTGTCAGGCCAAGATGCCACGATGTGTACAGCAGAACATGTCTCTGCAATGAGATGGTGAGGGTGTGAGCTGCTTCCCTCCCAGTGCACAGCCGATCAGTGGCTCCAGGCATTTACAGATATTACAGGGACACACTGGGGAGGGGTCAGGCTGAATGGGCTAAAATAACCTTGGTGACTCAGGGACCCAAGGGTAATATCGAGGATCATACAGAGAGGAAACCTAAGGTGTGTAAGGACCACTGGGGATTACCAACCCCCAACCTGTGATGATGAAATAGGTTGATGTGTTTAAAGATAACATGGGACCATATTTAACTGTAATTATAAACATGGGACTCCCAGTGGGAGATAATTCTAACCACCTTCTGAATTGGGCCATGAGAGCTGAGGCAAACTCAGAAACACAGGGGAATAGCTGCAGTACAGGGAGGGGAACCAGACCCACAATGTTACAAGGGAAGCAGGAAAGGGCATATAGCCAAGGAACGTAGGCAGAGAGAGGGAGCTAGATGTTCACATTGTGTGTGCACCTGTGTTCATGTAGGCACATGAATATTCATTGATGCTGTGCTTGGGAACCAGCAGAACATAATATTAATACAGGAGCATCTATATCAGTTACCGATACAGATTTGCCCCTCACTCCTCAATTACTAAAATGAGAGCAGTTGGAGAGGGAATCGAGGAAGCTGGATGAAATAAACCTGTCCCGATGCAGATCATGGATACGGCAAAATATATTCAGATATGGGAGCGTGAAACTGAGGAAAGGACCATTCTGGGAGTTGCCATTTTAGAACAGTTCCGAACAACTATTGATGTAGAGACACAAACTGTAATACGGGAACAACCTGGCCAGGCCCTGGGACAGGAAGCAAAGGAGAGGCGACATTTCCAGAGTAGTTACCTTGCAGGGAGACTGGAGCAGTCAGAGAATCTGGAGAGTTATAGCAGTGTGGGGAACTCAAACAGGAATGTGGGTTGTTATCTGTAGATCCTGTAAAGATCGAGGGTCCTCTCACTCCCCACACAAACAGGATCCCATTAAAGCTGGGGCTGAGGAGGCAGTCATTGTGACAGTAACAGAGTGAGAGAAGCAGGGAATAGTCAGACTAACAGTATCCCAGACTAACTCACAGAAACCGAAAGGGTCATCCCACCTCACTATTGATTATACCTCCCTCAGTAAATCCGCCACTAAACAGTATCCTACAGTAGCGAACCACACCACTTCAGTTAATGGATTAAAATTGCAACAGGATACAGTCTCAGCCCTTGATATTGTGAATGGGTTCCTGTGGACCTGGAACAGCAGAATAAGCTGGTATTTACTGTCTGAGGAAAGCAGTAGACCTGGATCCAATTACCTCAGGGATCCCATAATATTCCAGTATATCCCACCGATACATGGCTGATGGAGTTCGTCAATTTAATCTTACCAGCACCTCATTACCTCAGTTGGAGAGAAAGAACATATCCAGATATCACACAGGTTATTGTGTTGGATCAGGCAGGCCGAGCTTAAAATTAACCCACAGAGCGTGGGAAGGTAGGGGGAGACGTACCTGGGACATTACATCAGGGCGAT
Source organism: Hemiscyllium ocellatum (assembly GCF_020745735.1). Taxonomy (NCBI): domain Eukaryota; kingdom Metazoa; phylum Chordata; class Chondrichthyes; order Orectolobiformes; family Hemiscylliidae; genus Hemiscyllium; species Hemiscyllium ocellatum. Next base: position 768,944 of record NW_026867776.1, read on the forward strand.
CAAATCAGGAAGGAAGGAGGACAATCCCAGTGTAACGAAAGATCATGATTTCAAAACTATACACCCACACACCGTGAAGGAGATAAGGCAAACTTTAGGATTGTTCAATTATTGGAGGACTTTTGTCGAGAATTACCCAGAAATGGCAGAACCATCACGAGCCCTAACAGAAGCACTGACAGTAGCCAGGGGTCAGGGAGTCAGCACATACACAGACAGACAGCATGCCTTTGGTATAGTTCATGACCAATTGATAGCCTGGGCTTGGTGGGGCATATAGAGCATGAAGGACAGATCAGAGAGTTTGTGGAAGCAGCTAACTTTCCCAGTGAAGCAGCAATAATGAAGATTATAGCTCACAGGAAAGTAGAAACCCCACACTAACAGGGCAGTGAGTATGTGGGAAGGCGGGTGAATAGACAATAGATGCAGGAGTAGGCCGTTCTGCCCTTCAAGACAGCACCACCGTTCATTATGATGATGGCTGATCATTCTCAATCAGTATCCTGTTCCTGCCTTATCCCTATAACCCTTGATTCCACGATGCTTAATAGCTCTATGCAACTCTTTCTTGAAAGTATCCAGAGACTTGGCCCCCACAGCCTTCTGGGGCAGAGCATTCCATCCCACTACTCTTTGGGTGAAGTAGTTTCTCCTCAATCTGTTCGAAGTGGCCTACCCCTTATTTTTAAACTGTGCCCTCTAGTTCGGGACTCACCCATCAGCGGAAACATGCTTCCAGCCTCCAGAATGTCGAATCCTTTAATAATCTTGTATGTAAAATACTGACTGAAACAGTGAAGACATTCGAGGAGATGGCAATGGGCATAGCTACAGAAGTGAGAGAGGAAGGTTGAAAGATATTCCCAGAAACAGTCCCACAACAGGAGAAACAGGAATGGGAAAAGGGTGGGGCAATAATAGGACAAGACAGAGTCTGGATGATCCAGCAGTGCCACCACACTGTATAAGGCAAACATTATTAAAAACATATCATGGGCTGAACCATATGGGGCAGGATACAATGCAATAGCAGATGATCCACGACAATCCTTGCCTAGAACAGGGAGCAAGGTTTTGTCGAAGGGGTGCAGTGTGTTCACAATGTGAGCCAGGGAAAGCAATCAGGATAAAATGGAGGCAGCAGCAGGGGCCCATGGGAACAATTACAGATGGATTTGACACACACACCCATCCCAGTCCCAGGGAAGGAAGTCCTACTGGGTTTTAATAAATAGGTTTACTCATTGGGTGGAAGCATTCCCCTGCAGATTATGACCAAGGGACAAATGTTACAGGGAACATAGCTAAAGAGCTATGTGCCCTGTTTGGTACTGAACAGAATACCCATTCCTCCATACCACCCCCAGAGCTCTGGGACACTAGAAGGAATGACGCAGACACTGATAGCTAGTCTGACTAAGGCTCTCTCAGAGACAGGACAGCGATGGGTTAGAGTACTCCACACCAGCCTAATGAAACTGAGGACAACCCCAGCAAAGGGTATGGGGCTGTCCCCCTTTGAATTAGTGACTGGATGGACTATGCAGATGCCACAGGGTGTGGTAGTGGGAGGGCCGGAGATGTGTGGTAGTGGGACAGCCGGAGATGTTTGGTAGTGGGACAGCCGGAGATGTTTGGTAGTGGGAGGGCTGGAGATGTGTGGTAGTGGGAGGGCTGGAGATGTGCAATGACAAGGATAGGGTTAAACCATTTGTGAAAGAACTGGCAAAGCAGCTGCATGGGCTGAGAGAATCAGAGACTGTGAAAGGGAACACGGAAATATCCGAGCTGACATTCCGAACCCTGGAGTTCAGGTCAGGGGGAAAATATTACTGGAACGTATGAAATAAACACATCAAAATGCTGGAGTTATCTGGGGGAGCCAGAGAGAGACCTCTCCCATCATGCATTAGTAAGGAGCTCTGAATAAACGTTGGTCATGCTGCTCATCACAGAACTCAAGGCTCCTCTTTGATATTTCTCCCAGCAACAGTTGTGCAGGGGCATGTTGCTGGCTGGAGGTCTGTGGCTAGTGCTGTTCCACAAGGATCAGACCTGGGCCATCTGTTGTTTGTGATGTATGTAAATGAAAAGTTTGGAAATGTAAAAGATTTAATGAGCAAGTTTGTAGATGGCACAAACTGTTGAAGTTGTGAATCGTGAAGAATGATGTCAAAGGATACAGCAAGAAAGAGATGAGTCAGAAAGTTTTGTGGAGAAATTGCAGATATATTTTAATTCAGACAAGTGTGAGGTGATGCGTTTTGGAAGACACATAGCAAGAGGAATGTATACAATAAACGGAAGGGCCCTGAGCAGCACTGATATACAGATGGATCTTCAGTTGCAAGCTGAAAGATCCCTGAAAGTGGTGAAGGAGGTGGATGGCAGGGCTTGCCTCCTTCTGTCAGGGAAGTGAATATAAACCTAGAATCAGGCCACCTTTGGGGTATTGTGTGCCGTTTTGATCACCTTATTATAGGTAGAATGTGAAGGGTTTTGGGAAGGTGGAAACAGGTTTATCAGGATGTTGCCTGGATTGGGATAGGTTGGAAAATCTTGGATTGTTGTCTTTGGAAAATCAATGGCTGTGGGGTGACCCAACTGGCACAGACAGAGTTTGTAGACCATGGTTTACTCCAGAAATTGAATCTCTTGTTAAGAAGAAGAAAGAGGCTTATGTGTTGATGAGGCAAAATGGTACAGATGAAGCAATAGAGAGTTACAGATCAGCTAGGAAGGATTTAAAGAGAGAGTTTTAAAAAAAACAAAGGGAGGACAAGAGCAGTCTTTAGCAAACAGAATAAAGGATAACCCTGAAATTTTCCATAGGTATGTGAAGAATAAAAGGATGATTAGGGTAGGAATAGGGCTAATCAAAGACAGAAGTGGGAAGTTGAGTGTGGACCGTGCAGAGATCGGAGAAGTGCTAAATGAACATTTCTCAATGGTGTTTACACAGGAAAAGGGGAATATTGTAGAGGACAAAACTTGGTACGAGATATTAGACTAGAAAGGATTGAGGTTAGTTACACACAGGTGTTATCAATACTAGAAGGAGTGAAAGTAGACAAGTCCCCATGGGGTTTATCCGAGGATTTTCTGGGAAGCTATGGAAGAGCTAGCAGAGCCTTTGGCTTTGATATTTGAGTCATCATTGTCAATGGGTTTAGTACCCGAGGACTGGAGGATTGCAAATGTTGTGCCCTTTTTCAAGAAGGGCAGCAGACATGACCCAGGTAATTATAGACCAGTGAGATTTCCTTCCATTGTAGGAAAGGTTTTGGAAAGGATTATAAGAGATAACAGTTATAATCATCTAACAAGCTCCCATTGTCTTACCTCCCCTCCATATTAGCATAGGTAAGTGAATTCCCCATTTACTGAAGGAAGAACCCTCCAGCCTTAATCTCTTCCCACCAACACATAATCATGAACATTACGATAATCAGTTTCTGTAATCCATTCATACGTTATCACAGGACATCGCCATTCATCAAGCTTTGTAAGGTCATAATTACCTGCTTTAAACTATGTAATGACAATCGCCCATGTGACTGATATGCCTTTGTCTAATTCCTATTAAATATACTGTCTCTGTGGGTAAGGCAGAGATTCATGAAGAAGAGTCTCTACTTTAGAGATGCTTTAAAACTCTCGCCGGCTGTCCGATAATAAAGCTACTGCTGTTGTGCAGAAAACTTGCATCGTCTGGATTTGTGGAACAAAATAGTCATCAACAATGAAGGATATGAGTGATCTTCAGGATGTGGAGTACAGGCTTACTGGAGTGGCTCACTGATGAAGACAATGCAGTCATTGGATTGATTTGAAGAAATTGCTATTTTCTTTGAAGTAAACAAGCTAAATATATTTTTGATAGAGCTGTATAAGATTATAACAGACCTAGATATAGCAGACAAAAATATCTGTATTCGATAGGCGATGGTACAAGAATTAAGATCAGATGTAAGGTTTTGAGACAGAGGGACATGAACAAGTGTTTCTGCTGTCTGTATTGGCTAGAAATATGCAGAACATTACCTATTATGGTGGTGCAGGCAGAGGAGAAGATGAATGATTGATAAAAACAATTATATCAGATCTGAGGGAAATAAACTTGCAAAGTTTGTGGGACATATGAGGAGGGAGAATATGGGATTCTGCTACAGAGAGCCAGCTTGGATTTGATGGGCCTCTCTCTGTGCAATAATGCATTTTATTTGGACTTGCTTAACTTGCTGTGGTCACCGATTAAGTTGTCATTTAGGTAAATCTGTTCAGTGTTCCTACTCAGACCAATACAGTCTGTCCTTCCACAGCAGGAGATAATGTTTACTGCTTTATACTGGGTTCTGGTGTGTGTGTGTGTGTGTGTATATATATATATATATATGGAGGGGGTGGTGAGGGTGTAACGGTGTGTATAGCAGTCTGCCAGCATTTATCTGAAATGGCAAAACACTAGTGCAGCCACACTAGGGACAGACTCTGGAAATGTGGGGAATGTCAAAAGGGAATTCTTTGCCTATCCCACCTGGAAACTGGCCAAACCAGTCAGACTGGGGAGAAGCTGTTCACCTGCTCTGTGTGTGTGTGTGGGGGGGGGGGGGGGGGGGAAGGGATTCACTCAGGCATCCATCCTGCTGAGATACCAGTCAATTTACTCATACCCACAGTTGGATGATTTTTTTTCTCTTTTTCACACCAAGTAATGGGCAACGGTTTTGGCAGTTCATAAAGTTTTGCATATCGAGAACTTCGTTTTGGAAATGTTCACAACATTTCTGAACTGTCGACCACATTGCTGTGGGTCTGAAGTCACAATGTAGGCCAGACCAGGTAAGGATGGCAGCTTCCTTCCTGAACGGGCATTAGTGATCCAGATGGGCTTTTCTGGCAATCGATTAATGGTCATCATTAGATTCTTAAATTTTCAAGTTTTTTAAAAATTAATTCAAATTCCCCCATCTGCTGCAGTAGGCTTTGAACTCAGGCCTCCAGAACTTTATCTGGGGCTTTGGATTAACTGTCCAGACAATGTCATTCGGCCAATACTTCCCCACATCACTGTCCATCTGCACCGAGTAAACAGCGATTTTCTGGTATATCAGGACTGACATCAGGACTGGTTAATCACACATACATTTGCTGAATAATTGCAGGAGCTGGATGTTGATGGGCTATTGACATCCATCTATGAACCATGTATTCTGAGGTTTGTTTCTGATCATGATTGTAAACACCATCAGTCTTGTTATCTTTTGGGGATAAGAACAGTTTCAATTACCTTTCTGTTAAATACCTAGCAATCAAGTCGATCCCATAACTCTCAGGCAGATTAGTTTCCTTTGAAGAGCTCCTCATCTCCCCAACCTCCTCCATCCTCACCTCCAACAGGACAATAATCTCACAGAGTTTCTTTGTGACTATGAAGGAGACAATCTGATCAGCTGCTTCTTTCCCTACTCCTATGTCAAGTTGGATCTTAAACTCCCCTTGCTGCAGTTGTGATCCTGCATCATTGTACAGTGTTGCTCGTATTTCATGTCTTGGCCTATCAGTGTTCATGATACTGCATGTAGCTTCTTGTACATCGGGTTTACAGTGCAAGAGTTTAGCTCCTGCCTTCCAACAACAGTAGAGTCGTACACCAACAAAGCTTACAGAATCACGGCCCAGCATATTCCCCAACTTCCCTCCTTCCATCAAACCAGAGGATCAGCCCTCATTCAACTGAGGGAATTCAGGAGGGCATGGCAGTAACAGCAGCATGAATACCTAAAAATGAGGTGTTCACCTGATGAAGTTACCAAACAGCATAAGCAGCAAGTGATAGACAGAGCGAAACAATCCAGTAAACAACGGAACAGATCTAAGATCTGCAGTCCACCACAACCAGTTGTGATTGAAGTCAGAGCACAGCTGGAGTTCTGAGGACAGTTCTCTCCAAGATATTAATCAACAAGAATGTCAGACTGGATGAATCATCATAAAACTGAAGTCCATTTGATATTAATATGTTTACAATCAGTGTTCAATTCGCCACATGTAGCTGAAGGTAAAGATAATCTTCAAGTGATTGTACCAGTGAAGACACCGGAATACTTATTCAGCAAATTAAAACCTGTTGTGTTAGTAATAATTTTAAAGAGATATTAAAAGTAAGGTGACTTGAGTATAATGGACGAAATTTATTGGTGGGTATCTGAAATGTGAAGTTAATTTAGGATTAGTTAACAAACAAACACATGGTAGGGAATCCCAGCCCCATGGAGTGCACATTCAGTTCCATGTGGGAAAACCAGGACACTTCTTGTATCAGCAACAACCACAAGAACACGGAGGTGACACTGAAACACTAGTTTGACCACGGCTAAAGTACTGCACTCACTCTTAGTCCCCACATTCCAGGATTGATGTGATCACACCAGAGAGGGGACAGAGAAGATTGATCAGAATGTTTCTCTGATTGGAGAATTTCTGCTCTGAGGAAAGATTGGATAGGTTGGGGGAGGGGGGGGGGTTCCCAAGGAAGATGAACTGAGATTTAATTGATGTGATGAAATGCTGAGGAATCCAGGTAGAATGGATAGGAAGCAGCTATTCATTAACAGAGCCATCAGGAACTAGAGGTTTTAGATTGAAGATAATTCTCAGAAAAAAAGAGGAAAGGAGAATTTATTTCCCTCAGAGATGGTGGCGAGCAGGATCTCACTGATGGGGTGACAGAGGCAGTTACCAGCATTACATTTGAATAAAAGTACGTGGATGGAACTGAAATGTTGGAACGTGCAGGGCAATGGACTAAGTTCTGCAGAATGGGATAAATGTGATTTATTTGACATTTCTCCAGAATATTAAACTCCAGTCCAATTTGAGAAGTTAAACATCATTAGACTTGAGCTCCAAATGTCAGAATAAAATTATCAGAAAGTTACAGCACAGATCAAAGCCACTTGGCCCATCCTCCATGTGTTGGCTGTGACAGAATGACTCAGGCTTTACAGCATTCTGTACTCACCAATGAGAGCAACAATTTCAGACTGTAGACGCTGTCCTCTATGTTGTTATAACCTATTTTCTCAAAGTATTTCTTTGGCAGCTGCATATCTTGTTTCCTTGTTTCTTTCCCAGCCCTAAATCTATTCCCCTTGGCCTTGAGGGACTACCATTTCTGCTGTTTAATCTCTCCTGCCTTCGCCTATGTGACAGACTGCCTTTCTGTCCTTGTCTCACACCTACCTACTCACAACCTATTACATTTCTGATAGTTCCCTGACCACCGTAACTTTCACTCCCCCCGGGTCAATGGCACAAATTTTGAATTCTGTTCCTCCAGAGATAATGGGAAATCTTTCTGGCTGCAGTTTTCCCCAGATTTTATTTTGGAAACAGAGAATTTGCGTCAGTCAAGTATTTGTGAGCTTTCATCCACAATTCCGAGCATTTGGATGTAATTTGTGACCCTCCCACAGATGTGCAGGTTTGCTCTATTGGCCGTGCTAACATGGCCTGGAGAGTGCAGGTTTGGCGCGTTGGGTTGGCCATGGTAAATGTGGGGTTACGGGGATAGGGTAGGAGAGCAGGTAATTACCGACTTGATGGACCGAATAGCCTCTGTCTACACCTGCAGAATTATGCGATTATAAATGGTTGCGATTGCTGTCACATTTTCCTAATGCCTGGTTCGTTCAGCTCAGGTACACATGCTGCCTGTGTGTTTCTGTGGGTTCTCACTCACTCCTTTCCTTCTGTTTTTACCTCAATTTCACACTGTATGTGAGGGTGAGAACGAATTTTTAAATATAAGTATTCCAACTGAAATTCCTCACAGGTCTGGACCTGTTTCTGCTGCTGCCACCACTCACAAGGGACAGGAAAACAATAAAGGTTTCATTACAAATCTTACAGGAACATAGAGGTTATAATTACAAGAAAAGGCTGAACGGCTCCAAATGTTTTTCTCAAGAAAACAGGAGGGTGAGAGACAACCTGGTACAAATGGGAAGCTTTGTGTTTGTACTTTCAGAGATTTGAGGTTGAAATCATCAGGTCGGAAGCATGTTTCATTGCCCCAGATCATCAAAGTTGCAATCTAATGTGTATCTTTCATTCTCTCTGTCTGAGTTAACACCAGATGGACAGGTCAGTGTCTGAGTGTTTCCCCAAATCCCTGATTGAATCTGGCTCCCCCACAGTCTCAGGTGTTGCAGCACTCACTGGGTCATGGAGAAACTCTGCCGTTACAATGAGAACTGTCTTTGCTGTCACCTCTCCTCATGCTTCCGCCTAATTCCCATTTCCCTTCGTTAAATCCCAGCTGCCTCTAGTCCACCCACATGGGCATGTTGAAGAGCATGACAAGAGAATGGATTGAAACTGAGAGTTCAATAGCCAGAATGAGAGAGGAAGGAGGAAATAAATGGGGTTCGTGGATCCCAGGGATACAGACTCCAGGCTGAGTCCTTGTGGGCATTCCCGCAGTAATACAAGACAGCATTCCATGATGAGAGTTAAACCCAGGAGGCAGGAGGAGCCACTGAACATTAGCAGGTTTAGTTCAAACACAGGAGGTTTGTTCAGTCAGTAACAGTGTGTTAAACATGGAGGGTGAAGTGAGCAGTGAGGGGAAATGTTACCACAAGCTGCCGATGGATAACTTTCATTGGAACAGGAGGAGGCCATTCAGCCCCTCAACCCTTCTCTGCCATTCATGATGATCATAGCTGATGTGTGACCTAACGTACAACTTGCAAAACCCTCTAATTTCATCAATAAACTCCTCTGCAACAGACCAGATGAATATGAAAAACTAAACATCTGCAAATGCTGGGAAATCAGAAATAAAAACAGAAATTGCTGGAAAAATTCAGCAGATCTGGCAGCATCTGTGGAGAGTGCACCTTTGGGTCCAGTGACCTGTCAGGTGACCAGCTGCAGCTGACCATTCTGCTATTTCTGTAACACTCTCTGGGACAGGTTCTGGTGCGGGGGGAATGAGATTGTCAATAACAACTGAGACACACAGGAGGATGTGCTCAATCAGAATAAAACACATTTTCGTCTTTCTCTTTTAATTCAAAGGCAAACATTATTCATTATCATTTCAGAAATAAGATAGTAGGCCAGAAACCGACTCTTCCGGTCATTGGGTCTGGGAGACTGTGTTACTCCTGACCTGGTCCAGCCAACATGTGAATCCAGACCCTGAATAATGGGGTTGACTCTGAACCATCTCTTGTGCAGTCAGAATGGATGACAAATGCTGCCCCAGCAAGTGATGCCATGATCCCATGAACAAACAAAATAAATCTGATCGCTGTGGTTAGTTGTGAACTCGCCGGTGTTACTGGAAGAGGATGAATGGAAAGGTTTATGGGGTAAAGGGAGAAGAATAGCTTTCCGTGAGCTGATCCTTTGGAGAGCTGATCAGCCAATCAGCCTCCTTTTACACCTTAACAATTCTGTGAATAATAAATTCTGAGCCCTCTAAGGAAATATCAGGGCAGGGTTTACGAAGAGGTCAGATTGAATGAGTGTCTCGGTGAACACAAGTGAGACACAGGTACAGAGAGGCTTTGGGATGGATTAAATTAAATTTTATATATTTGCACAGTCATCAACATTACAGCAGTGAAAAATGGGAGTGATGGAGAGAGCAGCAAATAAATCTTCAACATTTATGCAGCTAAAGGGGATGCTGGGTAAAGATACCGTAGTTAGTGTTTATTTCATTCCAGGCACACCAGCCTAGGAGCACTTCCTTCCTGTATACATTCTCTCGAGCTCTTGAAGATTTTTGTTCATTTGAAGTGTTTCATGTTTAGATACTCCAGAGAAGACAGTTTCAATCTCCTCAATCTCTCCTGCCAGGGCAATGCTGCTGTTAGAATTCAATTCACTGGGGCGTGTTACTGGCTGCTTCATGGACTGGAACTGGCAATTGAGACTGAAAGACTCCTGTATAAAATACATTCAATGGTATTGCCAGACGCGAGTGGTTTTAGGAAAATGACCTTGCCTTACATGCATTGAGTGTCAGTGCACTTCCTGTTGTGGGGCATCCTGTTTAGATACAATCTATTGATAACTATGAGAACTGACAAGCACTGGCTCTGTCAAAGTGGTCAGAGCATTATGGCTGTCATCGAAGCTGGTAACAAACTTCCCATGGGTTAAAAATCGTAAATGATAGAGTAGGCACGAGGTCTGATGACGCTGTTGGAGTATTGATGTTGTTGTTAATCACATTAACTCGGCAGGAGTTGACTGAATTCATATTGTCTCTTTCTGAATCTCAGGATGTCTCTCTGGGCAATGAGTCTCCACAAACATCAATGAGCAGGGGTCATCTGTTTTGATTTAAATTGCTCTATAGCACTGCTGCTTCACAGCACCAGGTACAAGGTTAGAGTCCAGCCTTGGTCAACAGCCTGTGTGGAGTCTGCACATTCTCCCCAGGATAGTGTGGGTCCACTCCAGGTGATCTGGTTTCCTCCCACAGTCCAAAGATTTGTGGGTTAGGTGGATCAGTCATGCTAAATTGTCCACAGTGTCCAGGATTGTTCAGACTCTGTGGATCAGCCATGGGAAATGCAGTGTTACAGGGGTGGAGTGCTCCAGATGGGATGCTCTTTGGATAGTTGGTGGGATTTGATGGGCCAATGCTCTCCTTCCACACTGTCGGGATTCCATTCTATGATTGAGGATAAAGGCGATACAACAGGGTGTCCTTGGAGAAGGAGCACGTAGTTTTTATCAATTCTCCCGCTGCCTTTAGATAGAGATGGGTACCGCAGTGGATACAGTGCTTTATCTCCATCGCTGCCTCCTCACTCCCAACTCTACTTTGATTTGATCCCTTCCCACTTTGTCTTTTATAATGGTTTGCTTTGCCTGTAAGGGGCGTTGTTTATAAATATTCAATTGGATACATGGGTGGTTTACTGCTGGTGATTATATGTGAACCAAAATGGGGTAATGGGGGGTGATGATGTTGATGGTGGGAAGGTTGATCAGCTGTGAGAGATACCACGTCCGGGTCAGAGAAATGGGGAATAAAGAACACTTCACAGCTCACAGAACCAGAACTGAAAAACAGTTAAATCAAACCAAAGGTTCAGACAGGGAGGGAATATTTCCCTGGAGCTTGAGTAACTGGAAACTGATGGTGTCCGGGAGTAGACAGGATTTGTTTTACAGGGCGTTTGAAATTTTAAAAACTGTTATATTAAGATAGTTTCATTTATTTTCTTTTAGTTTTATTTATTGTGGAATAAATAGCTACAATATTTTAAAACCAAATTCACAAACCTTGTGTTAAAGACAAATGTTAAATAAAATCCATCAAACCATCCCTCACTGAAACCGGGTGTGGAAGTGCATTCGCCTGGAGAATCCCTGCCCTGCCTACTTCTTCCTAGCCGGGCTCCATGGCTATATACATACAGGAGAGATAGTAGGAGGCCATTCGGCCTTTCAATCCTGCCCCACCATTCAATGGGAAACAGCTGACCATCCAGCTCAGTCTCCTGTTCCTGCTGTGTTCCAATCCCCTTTCATGACTTTACCTCGAAGAACTATATCTAAGTCCTCCTTTGGCTTCACTGCCTTTTGTTCCAGTGATGTTGCTGTGTTACTGTGTGGGTGTAGGCAGGGGTAATGTGATGGTGCTGCCTCCTGGAGGAAACACTCAGCATCCCTCATCATCCTGCAGTAACATCAACTGGGGTTCAGCAACTAGAGATAGAAACCATTTCCAGGATATGGGCATCACTGGCTCAGCCAGCATTTATTCCCCATCTCTAGTTACCCTTGAGAAGATGGTAGTGAGCTGCTGTCTTGAAACATTCACAGTCCATTTGGCGCAGAGAGACCGACAATGCTGGGAAGGAGAGTGTACAGGATTTTGGCCAAGTTATTCTCCATCTTTGGTTCTTCAAATGCTGGTTAACTTAATCACAATCTGCACATGAGTTTGAGATTTCAGTCTGCAAATCTTCACCATCAAGCACCCTGAATAAACAAATATGTACAGGTTAGAAATTCAGAGCAGACAATTCTAGCTTCTCTGGAAATCTTCTTTCCCTTTCTTCTGCAAAAGCTGTAACCCTCCAGCCCACTTACTCTCTCCCACCATTCTGCCTCTGCTGTCCCTAATGTACCCGCCCCCATTCTCATGGAGTTACTGATAAACAGATCCATGCCACCACTTCCTGTCCTGGTTAGACTCTGCACCCTTTCTGGGTTCACTTCCTTTCCCTTCAGTTGCTGCAAGTCAATAATGTAACAGCAGAATTAATCAAAAGGAAACAGAAAGGGAGGTGGCAGATCCTGGACAGAAGAGGAACCTTCAGTCTGGGAGAATGGGTCAGATCCTTCTTTGTTTCCCATTGGTTGATTCCCAGCATTATGACAAGTTGGGGATGGAACTTGGGCCCATGTGGGTGTGGTGACCCTTTGACCCCCCCAACCCGTTAATCCTACAAGCTGATTGGTTCCTCCTCCAGCCAATCACAGTGTCAAATGCTTTCCGCTAATTACCCCAAAGCACATGCTCCAAAATCCGCCCATATTCTGTACATGTGCAGTTCTGGGCTTCCCCGCACATGTGTGGTCCCTGCCTCAGGGATTGTGGGAGTTTTAGCCCCCATGAAGCCACTGGAGACATGTTTCTGGATAGTGAATGAAAGGTGTGGGCTGGAGGGTGTTGTGTATAGGATCCCCATTCAGACACACAGGACATGTGGGCTGTCACGGGATTTTACTGAGACATCTACTTCCACAACCTGATTTCTGACGTAAGGAACATAGATTGCGGGGTGGGGAGGTTAATGAAGGGTAGCAGATTTTAAGCAGATGTAGCTGAGTGGTGAGCACCACTGCCTCACAGCGTCAGGAACCCGGGTTTTATTTCAGCCAGAGGCGACTGTGAGGAGTTTACACGGTCTCACCATGTCTGCGTGGGTTTCCTAGGGTGCTCGAGCTTCCTCCCACAGTCCAAAGATGTGTAGGTTATGTGAATTGCCCATGCTAAATTTCCCACAGTGTCCATGTATGTGCCGGTTAGGCCATTAGCCAAGGGAAATGCAGGGTTACAGGGACAGGGTGGGTCTGAATGGGATGCTCATCATAGGCTGGTGTGGACTCGATGGATGAATACCCTGTTTCTGCACAATAGGGACTCTATTCTCATGAAGAAGAATGTACCTATCTCAATGTGTTGCAAATCTGTGGCATTCCCTCTTCAAAATGTGGTGGATGCCAGGACAATGAGCAGATTTAATGAAGAGATACAGATGTTGAATTTACAATGAGATGAAGGGTGAGAGAGCAGGTGGGAAAACCCAGCTGAGACCGAGGTGAGCTCAATCATCACCGTATTAAATGGTGGGGCTGGTTCGAAGGGCTGCATTGCCTCTCCTGTGCCCAGTGCTTATCTTCTTACGGTAATAACTGGAAAGCTGAATCCAAAACTCACCACCTTCACCAAAGGAGATTTTGGAAAAAGCAGGATAGTCAGGTGGATTAGCGTTCCAAACTTAGATAGTGAGGAAGCGTGTAGGAGATAATGATTTTGCAATTTTAAACTGAGGGGAGACAGTGATTTATGGTTTTAGACTGTGAGGACATTCACACCGTCCAGAATACTCTGTTGTGAATATCTATCCTATACTTTTAATACGACAATGTAACACAAAACACCCAGGAAACTTCGCCTCACCTCGTAATCTGATAGAAGACTTCTGATAAATCTGGTTGAACTTAGAACACAGCTGGAAAGCGGGAAGATTAGATCCAATCCAAGATCCAATGCTTAAACAAAGGAGACTACAATAGGATGAGGCAGGAGTTGGCTAATGTAAACTGGAAGCAAAGACTTTACCGTGGGAAAGTTGACGGACAACAGGGGAATATTTCAAAGTGCTCAGCAAAAGTATATATCAGGGAAAAGGAAGGACTGTAGGAAAAGGAGTAATCTGCCATGGGTGGCTCAGGAAATAAGGGAGTCTATCAAATTTAAATAGAAGGCATACAAATTGGCAAAGACCACGGAGAAACTAGGAGATTAGAGAAACTTTAAAGATCAACAGAAAGCTAGATGGGATTGGGAGAGAAAAGTGATGAGTAGCTGTCCCCAGGGCCGGAATAGCAGTTTTACACTGCTCAAGGGGAAATATATGGTCTCTGTAATTGTTGAAGCACTTAACTGTTACCATAGAGATAATCCTGATCAAGTTAAAAAATCACAGCACACTCCAAAAGCTTGTACTTCCAAATAAACCTGTTGGACTATAACCTGGTGTTGTGTGATTCATAGGTTTGCCCACCCCACCCCAACACCGGCTCCTCCATATCAGAATCCTGATAGACAGCCCCACTGAAACTGAAGTGCCTGTCAGATACTTGAGGGAGCCACAGGGGTGTATGTTTTAACCACAAAGTGCGAAACTGAAGTAGACTTTCTAACTGACCATTGTCATGGAGATAATACTGAGAGAGAGTCTCTATTCAAAGTACCAAACCACAAAAGGTATAAGAATGGGAGCTTTACATTGGACAGGTGGGGCTTTACCTGATATTGCCTGGAGGTGTTTTGCATGTACACTATCCAGGTAACTGCCATGTCTCATCAATAAAGACTCAAAGAAGACCTCTCAGAGTTCTGCTAATGTAGTTGTTGCTATCCAGCATGGTTTAGGAATATGAGTACACAGCAGTCAGTCTTCACAGTGGAGGATACGAAGAACATGCCAGTAATTGATAAGGAGACTGAGGAAGGTGAGGAACTAGAAACAACCATTATCACGAAAGAGGTAGAGCTGGGCAAGCTAATGGAGCTAAAGATAGATAAGTCTCTTTGCCCTGATGGAATACATCCCAGGATATCAACAGAGTTAGTGGGAGAAATAGCAGATGCAGTTAGAGACAGAGCATCCTACAGCAGAGACAGGCCCTTTGGCCCAAACTGGCCCATGCCGACCAGAATGTCCATCCACACTAACCCCATTTCCCTGCACTTGGCCCATCTGCTTCTGACCCTTTCCTATCCATGTATTTGTCCAAATGCCTTTTACCTGTTGTTAATGTACCCACCTCAACCACTTCCACTGGCAGCTCTGTCCATATACATACCACCCTCTGTGTAAAACAGTTGCCCCTCAACTTCCCTTCTATTCTTTCCCCTCTAACCTTCAACTGATGCCCTCCAGTCCTAGATTTCCTGGGAAAAAGACTGAATGCATTCACCTTATCCATGCCTCTCATGGTCTTATACACTTCTAGAACAGTACCCACTCAGTTTCCTCTGCTCTAAACAAAAAATAATCCTCGCTTGTCCAACCTCTCCCTATAACTCAGACCCCTGAGCCCTGACAACATCCTTGTAAATTGTTCTGCACTTTTTACAGTTTAATAACTGAAACCTACACTGCATTCATCATATTTCCAGTGTTTCCCCACGGCGCTGGAACCGACGTGACAACGCCAATGGATTACAGTCCATGATCGAGAATGAACTCCTTTACAACAATCCCATTTTCATAGTGTTTCCCATGGTGCAGGTATCCTTGTGTCTTTCTGGTTGTATGGTTAATTAAAGACTTGTCCTTCTACAAAGCAAAGCTGTGGCTTAATTGTTCCTGGGAAACATGCCATGATTTTTCAGACTTCTAAAACAAACGAACTCTCTCTCCACAGTCACCACCCTAACATGGACTTGGCTGTACCTCAGTAGTTTTTCCAGTCACACTGAGATTTGGAATATTCGCCCACGGACAGAATACACACCTTTCCTTCCACAGGAAAAGGCCAATGAATATTCAGATCGGCACGGATCAAGTAACTATCAGACCTGAAAATGAAGTTCAATTTGAATTTCTCATCCACAAACCCACCCTTTCAGTACCCTACAACTGAGAAAACAACTCACCATATTAATACAGGATGGATCTTTATAAGATAATTATAGTATTAAATTGTAGTTTCATGTTTCCCAAAGTTTTAACTCTCAGTCGAGCAATCTCTTTCTTCTGTGAACTGAAATCCAAACCAATCTCCTCACTCCCTTCCCTCCACACCCAGTTCTCACACTCTCTCTCCTCACTTTGAATTCAGTTTCCTAGCTCTTGTCTGCGGACTAAGAACCAAATTAATGAGTCTGACTCTGAGTCCAGCAGGGTGGGGGGGGCGGGGGGGGGGGGCGGGGGGGATGGGCGCGGGGCGTTGTTGGTGAATCCTCTGATGACAACCATCCTGCATGCACTGCTTCCTGCACACTCTGGCCAAAACCTGTCTTACTAAAATGAACCAAATTAGAACTCGAATTGCAGGCCCATCCTTGACATTTTCCATAAAAACCCTGAATCTTCACCAAAGAGTTCTGATAACTCTCTGCAAAATGCTGCCCCACTGATAGTCTGATCACATGTCAGGGTACCAGGAAATAGGCCATTCCCCTGGGTCCTGCTCCCAGAGGGAGGAAGATGCCAATAACAGATTAATCCCTCACAACCACAGCCTCCTTCCCAGGCACTGTGCATACTCCCACAATAGGCCAGCACTGTGCCCATACACTGGTCTCCCCTCCTACAGCACGTACTCCCGATCATACAGGAGTCCGGGAGACTGACAGCAGCTGCTGCCCAATATATCAGAATCCCTACAGTATGGAAACAGGCCCTTCGGCCAAACAAGTCCATACCGACCCTCCAAACAGTAACTTGCACAGACCCATTCCCCTACCCTATATTTACCCCTGACTAATGTAACTAATACTATGGACAATTTAGAATGGCCAATTCACCTGTCCTGCCCATCTTTGGATTGTGGGAGGAAACTGGAACACCCGGAGGAAACCCGCTCAGACATGGGGAGAATGCACAAACTCTGGGTTTGGCTGGAATCAAAACCGGGTACCTGGTGCTGTGAGGCAGCAGTGCTAATCATTGAGCCGTCTCTATGGGCTGGAGAACTGGGGTAATGGATTGTAAACAATGAATGAATGTGGAGGACACTGGGGGATGGACAGGTCAGTGAGCGACAGGAGCAGTGCAGCAGCAGGAGGGAATCCTGGACAAACTGAGCAATGGGAGAGTCTGACAGGAGAGAAACTACAGGAAGGTTCTGTTTAGAGGCTGAGGCAGGGACAGCTGGGAAACAGTATGGCCTGGTGGCTTGGGCAGGTTTTCTAATCATCCTCTTCAAAGATGCTGTTCCTCAACGCTGAGCCTGACCCTCCTGGTCCAGAGGTAAGGACACTGCCACCATTTCCTGGTGGGCAAGGGATACGGGGACTGCCTTTCAAAAGGTTTCAAAAACCGGTGTTGGTAACATTAACAAGACTCAATACACAGTCACTGACAAAATGCTGGTGTACATGAACTTCATCCCGAATATTAACACCTATAACTGGGTAACGCAGACCCCGATGTACAGAGTTAAATCCTGGATATTAATAACAGATATGTGCATGGGAAATCATGTCTCATGAATCTGACTCAGTTTTTTTGAACAAATAACAAAGAGGATTGCTGAGGTCAGAGCATGGACATGATCTACATGGACTTCAGTAAGGCGTTCCTCATGGGAGACTGGTCAGCAAGGTTAGATCGTACGGAGTACAGAACTGGCCCGAAGGTAGAAGGCAGAGGGTACTTTTCAGGCTGGAGGCCTGTGACCAGTGGAGTGTCACAAGGATCGGTGCTGGATCCACGTTTCGTCATTTATATCCATGATTTGGATGTGAACATAAGAGATCTTATAAATAAGTTTGCGGATGACACCAAAATGGGAGGTGTGGTAGACAGGGAAAAAGATCAGAGTACAAGGGGATCTGGATCAGATGGGTGATGGGCTGAGGAGTTCAGTTTAGAAAAATGCGAACTGCTGCATTTTGGAAAAGCAAAGTTTAGCAGGACGTATACAGTTAATATAAGTTCCAGGGGAGTGCTGCTTAACAAAGTGTCCTTGGAGTGCAGCTTCATAGTTCCTTAACAGTAGAATAGCAAGGAAATTAGGATAGTGAAGGTGGCAGTTGGTCTGCTTGTCTTTATCGGTCAGAGTGTTTAGTATAGGGGTTGGGAGGTCATATTGCGGCTGTACAGGACATTGATTCGGCAACTTTTGTAATATTCCATGCAATTCTGGTCTCCTTCCTGTCAGATGGATGTTCTCAAAATTGAAAGGGGTCAGAAAAGAATTATAGGATGTTGCCAGGGTTGGATAGGCTGTTTTCCCTGGACCGTCAGAGGCTGAACGGTGACCTGAAGGAGACTTTTAAAATCAGGCCGGGCATGGATAGGGTAAATAGACAAGATATTTTCCCTGCCGGGGGTGGCGGGGGGGGGGGGGGGGGGGGGGGGGGGGGGGGGGGGGGAGGGAGGGGAGGAAGGGACTGGGAGGGGAGGGTACACAGAGAGGGTGGGTGGATCGAGAGGGTTGGGACAGAAATGGGTGGGGACAGAGAGGGGAGGCACAGAAATGGATGGGGCCAGAAAACAGGATTAGAGAGGAGGGGAACAGACTGGGGGGGGGGGGACAGAGGGGGCGACCGACAAAGAGTGGGAACAGACTGAGGGCGGGGGGGGCAACCGACAGAGGGGGGAAAAGAGACGGGTGTGCGACCAACAAGGGGGCGACTGACAGAGGGTGTGACAGATTGTGGGACAGATCAAAGGGGGGGGGATGCACGACCGACGATGTGGGGGGGCTGACAAAGGACTGACCGACAAAGGAGGGGGGGGTAAAAGAGTGGGGGGAGACGGGGGGGAACACAGAGGGGGAAGATGGAGAGTTATTTTATAGATCTACTACTCAACCCTGTTTGTGTTTTCTCCTCCTCACCTTACTTCCCTCTGAAGGGCTCAGAACAACTGCATAGTTCCTGGAAAGTGGGGTTTCAGGGAGATCAGGTGCTGAATGTGGCATTTGGGACACTGACCTTTAATGGAATGCGCTGGTCAATAAATGGACTCTGGTTCGACTCCACTGTCTGTGTGGTGTTTGCACATTCTCCCTGTTTGTCTGCGTGGGCTTCCTCTGGGTGCTCTCAATTTCCTCCCACAAATCCAAAGCCATGCAGGTTAGCTGGATTAGCTTTGGGTAATGGTAGGTTACAGAGTTAGGGTGGAATGCTGTTCCGATGGTTGGTATGGTCTCATGGGCCGAAAGGCCTGCTTCCACACTGTGGGGATTCTGTCACTGAGTATAGGGGTTAGGAGGTCACGTTGTGGCTGAGTAGGGCATTGGTGAGGCCAGTATTAGAATACTGCATTCAATTGTAGTCTCCCTGATTTCAGAAAGATGTTACCAGTATAGGACTCAACCTCTTAATAGCAATTCCTGGGAAGTGTTGACAGACAAACAGAACGTGCAGTGTGGGTTGATAGTTCCTTGAAAGTGTGGTTGAAGGTAGACAGGTCGGTGAAGGTGGTGTGCGGTATGCTAGCTGTTATTGGGCAGTGCATTGAGGATAGGAGTTGGGAGATCGGGTTTCAGTTGTACAGTTTATTGGCTTGGCCACTTTTGGAATCCCCAGACTGCTTTCAATTCCAGTCTCCCTGTTACAGGAAAGATGTTGGGAAACTTGCACGAGTTCAGAAAAGTTTACTAGGATGTTGCCAGTATTGGAACATTTGAACCATAGGGAGAGGCTGAATAGGCTGAGGCTATTTCCCTGCAGCACTGGACACTTTAGGTGGCTTTATCGAACTTTATAAAATTATGAGGAGCAATGATAGGGTGACTAGTCATGGTTTATATTTTTCCCCCAGAGTCGGGGAGACCAAACAAATGTGAATCTTTTTTTCAAGGTGGAAATGACAAATTCTAGAGGAGAGATGGCAAGTTTAAATGATATGAAAACCGAACCAACTGAAGATGCTGTAAACCAGGAAGAGAATCAGAAGTTTCTGGAAAAGCTCAGCAGGTCTAGCAGCTGATGTGAAAAGAAATTAGAGTTAACGTATCTGAGGAAGGGTGACCAGACCCGAAACTTTAACTGATTTTTCTTCAGAGATGCTGCATGACCTTCTGAGCATTTCCAACAACATCTGTGCTAGTTTAAAGGGAGTTGTTTGGAGTATATACCTGAGAGGAACTTTATAAAGAGCGAGTCAGACCACATCTGGAGTAATGACAGAAGTGTTGGTCCCTTTATTTAAGGAAATACATCATTTCATCAGAGGCATTTCACAGAAACTTGACTGGGATGAACCCTGGTTTGCAGGGATTATCTTTTAAGAAAAGGCTGAAGAAGTTGGGATTCTACTCACTGAATTTGGGAAGAATGAGAGGTGATCTCATTGTAACATGTAGAATTCTTAAGGAATTTGACAGGGTAAATACTGAGAGGATGTTTCCCATCATGAGGGAGTCTGGAACCAGGTTCTGGGATAGTCGTGGAATCACGTGTTCTGTTTTGGATTCGTCAAGTTTAAGGCAACACCCGACACGGCTCAGGGGTTTCAGTAGCAATGGAGCTGGGGTGAGGAGGAGACAAGCAACATTTAAGAGATTGGAATTCCTGGTGTCTGTGATAGTGTAGATGCCTGATCAGAAGGTCACCTTGGGGTCAGAATATGACAGCAATATCGTGAAGAGTGTGGTTCTGCCTCAGACAGTTCCCAGGGAGAGAGAGGGGCTCAGCAGTAAGGGAAAGGAATTTGTAATAGCAACTGAAGGCAATGGGTTTAACCATTGCAACATTCCATTGTAGGAAATTGCAGCCAATCGCGTAGTGGGAGTGTGATGAGCAGTTTGATAACTGAGTAATGGAGAGGGATGATGGGGAGGGAGAGCTAGGCATTGTCAGTGTACATGTGAAACCTAACACAGTGCTTTTGGACGATGTCACCTCCTGGCAGTATGTAGGTGAGAAACAGGAGAGGCCAAGGATAGATCCTGGAGGTACACCAAATACAAGGAATTCAGAAAGGAAAGGGAGAGTGGGGATGGAGCAGGATTTTGCAACAACGGTGGGGTCAAATATTACTTTGTAGCAGAATGGAAGAGAAAGACATAACCAGAAAAGACAGACAGACAGAACAAGGAACAATATCTGTGATTTGGTGAGGGGGAGTGACGATGAGGAGGAGGAGCCCAACTCCAAAAACACACTTTCTTCATTGGTGACATCACCCAACTCACCCTAGTCTCAGCTCATTTACTGAAATACTCGTCCATCCCTGTGTTATCTTCAGACTTAATTATCCAAACACTCCTGGCCAGCCTCTCACACACAACTTTCCTATAGTGTCAAGAGTACCTTAAACCCTCCTGCCCAAGTGCTCACTTGTACCAAAACTAGGCTCCTATTTACAAGCAACAATTTAAAATTCTCACCCTTGATGTAATTCCTGGCTGTGAACATCCCTGTTTCCCTGCACCACACAACCTGTGAGACCCCGACAACTCATTTGTGTTTATTCATTGTTTCACCGGTCTGGCTGTTTCTACTGTTGCCAAGGCAACACGGTCTGGAATTCCTACCCTAACTCTCTCAGACCTGCTTTCCTCCTTTAAGGTGTTCTCAAAAACCTGCTTATTTGGCAATGCTTTTGATCATTTGACCTAGTATCTCAATCTGTGGCCTTATGTCAGAAGCTCTCAATAGTATTTCTGTGGAATTATAAACATGATAAAAACAAACTGTTGCTGACTTGCACATACATTGTCAACTCTTCACTGTCGCTGAGTGAATAATCTGTAACAGCACTAACCCAACCACATTGTGGGAGCACCTTCACCACACGAACTGCAGTAGTACAAGGAATTCAAACATCACCTTCTTCACACACAATGGGGCTTTGGCACTGATCACTGGGATCTGTGGAGAGAGAAACAGTTGATATTTTAGGGAGTGCAAAATGCATTATAGGGAGGGAAAATGGTGCAGAATTTGGGATTTTCAAATTTGTGTTTTACAATGTGCACTAAGTTCTGTAAAACCTCTCATCCCATACCATGGAAATTTCCTCCTCTTCCTGGTCAATATGTCTTTCCTTCCCCCTGCCCTGCACCTTCACACATTTCCAATGCCTTGGTCACAACAACACTGTGCTGTCCGTGAAGTTTATCACGTGGTTGAGTATTGTCCCGCCCCTCATTCACTCCGATTGGTTGAAGGAACAACTAGCACCTCTAGCCCCCGTTCCCCCACTGACATCAAGCATCGGAGGCCCATTGTGGGCTGGAGCATGCTCAGTGCGTCCTGCTTTTGCTGCTGTTCATCAGGTATAAGAGAGAGAGGGCTCATCCCTGTTTCTCCTGATGTCAGACAACAACAACAACAACAACTACCTGCATTGTATGGAGCCTTTCACATTGACAAGTCTCCTAAAATGCTTCACGAATGATGGAAACATTGATTAAAGAGAACAATTTTTAGATACATCTTTAAGGCAGACAGAGGGGGTTAGGGAGGATATTCCAAAGGTTTGTGTCCTCGGAAGCTCCAATCGTGGAGTGATATAGGTGGGCAACAGCTTACACTGGAGACTGTTAGGTTAACAACCTCATGTCGTAGCCCCCTACCCCACACACCAGTGTGTTTCTCACAGCCTGTCATTACACACTACCTATGGTTAGCCACTAACAGTCTCCATTAACAGCGAGTCACCCTCCCCAGCCAGATCGTTATCCACTCCTTTATCCAACCGTTCTTCTCACTATATCCCCACCTATCCTTTACTCCTTATATCCTCCCACACACTATCTTCTGAACATAAACTGACCTTTTCTTCCCCTCAGTAACATCTGTTCTGTGGAAAGGACACCAGATCTGAATTGGTCACTCTGATTTCTCTGCACAGATGCTGCCAGACCTGCTGAGCTTTTCCAGAACCTCCTGGTTGTTGTTTCTGATTTACAGCATCTGCAGTTCTTTTGGTTTTAATTTACCGGGAGTTTGTAATTCAGGTCCAACAGCCTCTGTCCCAGTCTCTGCTGTCTCTCCCACCCCCACCCAGTGACACTGCACCTGCACAGCTCATGGACAGGTGTCGTCTTGCTGGCCACACCCCTCATTCACTCCCATTGGCTGCAGGACAACACAGACTCTCCTCCTATTGGTCTGGAGCTGCCATTAATTAAGCCGGCGCCGATTGAGAGGTGAGTGGTGGGATCCTCCCTCTCTCTGCCCTGGGATGAGCTTCATCATTCACAGTGAATGGGGCAGTATCACAGAGCACTGGGGCTGGGGGCTATTCAGCCCATTGGGGCTGTACTCTCTCCCTCTGGAGATGCTACAAGTCTGTCCCAAGTCCCCTCCCATGTGCCCACAGCCCCCCAAATCTTTCCTTAAAAAGTAAAATTCCAAGTCTGTTTCAGAATACCTGCTGAATCTGTGTCGTTCAGACTGTTCCAGATGCTCAGAACTTAGTGAGTAAAATAGTGTTCACATTTTCACCTTGTATTATTTGCCAATTACTTGAACGTAGTTACTAAAAATTGTGACAGGGTTAACAATTCCTCTCTCTCTTTGCAAATTCAAGACCTTGGAACCAAATCGGCACCAGGTCAAAATCACTGCTTCACCTTCTCAGCTCCAAGGTTAATTATCTGTGCTTCAGCTAGCTCTGCACAAAAGAGAGGAATGCATCTTAATTTATTAAGGTCAAAGAAACAGACCTTCAGTCAAATTCGTCCGGGCCAACAAGGAATCCGAAACTAATGGATTCCCATTTACCATCTACTGGCCTGTATCCATTAAAAACCCTTCCTATTCATGTACCCAGTTGGAAGCCATTTAAATGTTGTGATTTTATCAGCCTCCACTATTTCATCTGGTAGCCCCTCCCATACACACACCACACTCAGCTTGAAAACATTGCCATTTAGATCCCTTTTAAATCTTTGCCCTCTCAACTTAAACCCATGTGCTCTAGTTTTGGACCCACCTAACCTGAGGAAATAGGACCCCGGCTGTTCACCTCATCCACGCCCCTCATGATTTTATAAATCTCCATGAAGTCCCCTCTCAGTCTTTGACTCTCCAGAGAAAATAGCCCCAGCCTCTTCAGCCCCTCCCTGTAGCCCAAATCCTCCAATCCTGGCAACGTTTTTGTAAATCTTGTCCAAACATTTTCAAGTTTCACAACATCCTTCCCAGAAAAGGGAAATTCAAACTGAAAACAGAATTCCTGAAGTGGCTTAATCAACATCCTGTCCAGCCACAATATGACGTTCCAGCTTCTGTATTCAATGCATTGACCAATAACAGAGAGCGTTAATGGAGTCCCATTTGCCAGCAGTTCACCCTCATCCCTCCAAAACCTCCCTCTTCATGTACCCAATCAGATGCCTTTTAAATTCTGCAATTGTACTAACCTCCACCCCTTCCTCTGGCAGTTCATTCCATACATGCAACGCCCTCAACATGAACAAGATTCCCCTTAAATCCGTTTTAACTCTTTTTCCCTCTCACCTTAAGCCTGTACCCTCTCGTTCTGGACCCACCGAACTTGGGAAAAAGTCCCTGACTGCTCACCTTATCCATGCCCTTCATGATTTTATAAGGACACCTCTCAGCCTCCAACTCTCCAGGGAAAATAGTCCCAGCCTATTCAGCCTTTCCCAATAGCTCAAACCGTCCAACCCCAGGAAAGTCCTTGCAAATGCTTTCTGAACCCTTTCAAGTTTCTCAACATTATTCCAAGAACAGGGAGATTGGAACTGAAACCAGAATTCCAGAAGGGCCTTCATCAGTGCCCTGTCCAGCTACAATATGACATCACAACAGCTGCATTCAATGCTTTGACCAATAACGGGGAGCGTACCAAATGCTGCATTCACTCCCCTGCCTACCTGTGACTTTACTTCCAAGGAACTATGAACCTGCACTCCAAGGTCTCTTTGTTCAGCAATGTTCCCCAGGACTTTACCATTAATTGTATAAGCCCTGCCCTGATTTGCCTTTCCAAAATACAACAGCTCACATTTATCTAAATTGAACTCCGTCTGCTATTCCTTGCTCCAATGGCCCATCTGACCGAGATCCTGCTGTATTTTGAACTAACCTTCTTCACTGTCCACTACACCTCCAATTTTGGTGTCTTCTGTAAACCTACTGACCATACCTTATATATTCACATCCAAGTCATTTATTTAAGGGCTCAATATCCAACCTTGCAGCACATTGTTGCTCACAGGCCTCCAGTCCGCAAAGCAACCCTCCATCATCCTCTGTCTCCTACCTTCAAGGCAGTTTTGTAATGGCTTGCTCTCTCTGCATTCCATGTTATCTAACCCTGCTAACCAGTCTGCTTTGTGGAACCTTGTTGAATGTCCATATAACCAGCATTCACTGCCTGGCTGAATCAATTTTGTCAGTTCAAAACACTCACTCAAGTTAGTGAGACACAATTGTGCATGTACAAAGCCACATTGACTCTCCCTGATAATTTCTTACCTTTCCCAAGAGATGGATTTCCTGTCCGGCTGTGCCTTCCTTGTTCAGTCCACACCCTCCCACCAACCCACACTCCACACCCTTGACCATCCCTTACCGCCATGGGAGGTGTAAAAGATGCAGCCACACCTCCCTCTGACCTCTGTCCAAGACCCCAAAATGATCTTTTCACATCAGGCAGAGATTTGCCTGCACATCCCAAAACCTCATATACTGCATCTACTCACTATGGGAAATTTAACGTGGTTCATCCAACTAACCTACACATCTTTGGACTGTGGGAGCAAATTGGAACACCCGAAGGAAATCCTCACAGACACTGGGGAGAATGTGCCAACTCCAACACAGACAGTTGCCCGAGGCTGGAATCAAACCCAGGTCCCTGGTGCTGAGGAAGCAGCACTAACCACTGAGCCACAATACTGTGGGATCTTCGGTGCTGATGTGCTGCCCCACTGATACCTCAGTCACTCTCCCTGCCTCATTTCCTAAGAGGCAGTGATGACGGAGTGAAATTATCGCTAGACAGTTAATCCAGAGACCCCGATAACGTTCTGGGGACAAAGGTTTGAATCCCATCACGGCAGATTTTGGAACGTGAATTCAATAAATATCTGGAAAAAATAATCTAGTGACGACAGGAATCCATTGTCAATTGTTGGAAAAACCCATGTGGTTCACTCATGACCTTTAGGGAAGGAAAATGCCATCCTTACCTGGTCTGGTCTGCATGGGACTCCAGACCTACAGCAACGTGGTTGACTCTTAACTGCCCTCTGGGTAAACGCAGCAATAAATGCTGGCCGAGCCAGTGACAGCCTCATCCTGTGAATGAATAAAGAAAACAGGTCAGGTTTTGTTCCTTCTCTAGTAGGTACATCCTACAAACTGAATCAGAAATGTTCTCGTACACAATGAACAAATACCCTTCCATCCAAACCCTTAACACTACAGCACTCCGAGGCTATGTTGGTAAAGTTAAAACCCCTTATCATTGCAACGATATTATTCTTACAGATAACTGAGGTCTCCTGGTAAAATTTTGTCTCAATTCCCTGCTGACTATTGGGAGAGAGTCTATAATACAATCCCAGTAAGATGGTCATCCCTTTCTTATTTCTCAGTACCAACCAAATAACTTGTCTGGTCGTACTCCCAGGAATATCCTCCCGAAGCCCAACTATAATGTTATTCATAATCAAAAACACCTCTCCCCCTGCTCAGTTGGTCCCTTTCCATCCTTGCTATAGCATCTATACCCTGGAACATTAAGCTGCTAGTCCTATCCATCCCTGAGTGATGCCTCAGTAATTGCTGTAATATCCCAGTGCCATGTTCAAAACCATACCCTGAGCCCACCTGCCTGACCTGTCAGGTCTCTTGCACTGAAATAAATGCAGTGCAACTGGTCCGTCCCACCTCATTCTGTGACTTGCTCTTGCCTGCCTTGACAGTCTGACCGGTGAACAGTACCAGCCTCAGACTCACCTCTTTTCTCACTATCTCTTTAGGATTACCCTGACTCCCTCACTGGTTTAATGCCTCCCAAGTGGCACTAGCAAATCTCCCTGCTCGTCAGGACCCCATGCTTTCCCCTTCCTATGCAATTGGTACCAATGT
Source organism: Hemiscyllium ocellatum (assembly GCF_020745735.1). Classification (NCBI taxonomy): domain Eukaryota; kingdom Metazoa; phylum Chordata; class Chondrichthyes; order Orectolobiformes; family Hemiscylliidae; genus Hemiscyllium; species Hemiscyllium ocellatum. Next base: position 795,978 of record NW_026867776.1, read on the forward strand.
ACAATGTCCTCCCAATGGTTAATATCCCTTTTGAGAATATTCTGCTCCCTCTGTGAGACACTGACACCAGGGCAGCACCACCCCATTCTGATGCCTCACTGTCAGCTGCAGAAACGGCAGACTGTGACCCTGACTAGAGAGTCCCATATCACCATCGATCGTGTGGAACTGGATATACCTCACATTATGTTCGAAGCCAGTCTCACTACCAGTAACTTGGCTGCCAGTGCTACATTCCCCTGAAAGTCTATTACCACCTACATTTTCCAAAACAGTATCCTTGTCTGAGATGGGGATAACCACAGGAGACTCCTGCAGTACCTACCTACCCCTCCTAGCTTTCCTGGAGGTAACCCATCTACCTGACTGTATCTGCAGTATCCTGCAATCCTGAGACTGCCACCTATCACACCCCCCGGCTCCTTTGAATTCCTCACTGCCTTTAATCACTCCTCCACCAATCCATGTGATCCAATAGGATTTGCAATCACACTTCCTGCAGACATAATCATCGGGATCATTGAAACTCTCCCTAATCTCCCACATCCGACAGGAACAGTAGGCCACTCTACAACAGGCCATCTCTCTGCCTTAACAACCTACAGACCAAGACAAAGGCACAGTCTTACTGCTCGAAAAATACTGCCCGAGAATAACTTAATGCTTACGTTTTATATCTTAAACATTTAATCAAGACACCGTAAGACATTAAAAAGAAATTCTCACCTGACTCACGATTGTAGATTTAATAAAATAAAACTGACTAAGATTGATGTTTGAAGAGACTGAAACTCACTGAGCTGATCCCTGGCTCTGAGTACTTCCAAGGGTGAGGTCTCTCTGAGGGCAGCTGTGAAATGTCACTGTTTCTCTTCTCTGCCCACTCCATTAACTTCACAGCAAGTCAGCTCAGAGAGGTCACTGCTTGGTTTTATTCACTGGCGGTTGCCTTTGCTGCCCAGACCAGTATTTATTGGCCCCCTTTACTTGTTTTGGAGGAAGTGGTGGTTAACCGCCTCCCTGAAATGCTGCAGTCCATGTACACCACAGTGATGTTTGGACAACAATCCCCCTCTGGCCCCACAATTCTCCCTGTCTCTGTAATCCCCCTCCGCCTTCAGAAATTACATTTCCGTGGCATCAGATTTTTATTTAGATTCATTTTTGTTTAATAAACTTCCCCCCACCCCACCAAAAAAAGTGAAATATTTCGCCCCCAAACAAATCTGTTGATTGACCTTTTGGAGACGCCGACACATGGACGTTGCAGTATTTTATCTCACATTGTTCACGTAGAATGACAGAACATTCTTTTAAACATTGCTAAAAAGGAAGGCAATGGCTTTATGGTATTCCTGCCAGATGAGGGACATGTGCAATGCTCCGAGGATTAGAGTTAGAATCCCAACATGGCTGATGGTGGCATCGGAATCCAATACAATCTAGAATGAGAAGGCAAATGATGACCACGAAACTATTGTCGATTGTTAGAAAACCCATCTGGTTCACTAATGTCCTGTAGGGAAGGAAACTGTCATCCTCACCTGGTCTGGCCTACATGTGACTCCAGACCCACAGCAATGTGGTTAACACTCAACTGCCCTCAGGAAAACTACTTTAAAAACTGTTAACAAATACTCCGCAGGTATCACTTAAAAACTGACTGTTCCCATTGGGACCATGTGAATTTCTGAACGGCCTGAACTAAAACTGAGTTTCAGCTTCACCTTCTCCCTGTCTCCCCTCGCTCTGTTTTCATCTAACTCCAGAACACTCATTGAGCCAAGCAGCCCTCACAGTGCAGCCCTGTCATTTTCATTGCCTGCTCACACCTACACTGCCCTCAGCCTCCTGTCCTGTTCCAATGCATCTCAATGGGAGCTCAGGGACAGCACCTCATCTTTCAATTCAGCCCTTTGTAACCCCAGAGTCAACATGGACCTCAGCAGTTTCTGAATGAACAGACAGTTGTCAGAATCTGAAACATTCCACCTGAAAAGGTACTGGAATTTGAGTCCAAAAGGACTTTCAATGGGAACTTTGCAGGAAATTGAAAATATGAAGTTTACAGGTTAACATCATGAAGTGGGTGATTGGGTCTAATCTGAGAGTTCTTACAAAGAGATGAGGTATTATTTGGATAAATTTGCAGGGCCCAGAACAGAGCACACATCCAAAGGGTGATCCAACCACGATTTTGTACATCGTTCTGCTTTACAAAAGCATTGGAGATATTTTCCCACAAATAGAACAAACCTTTCTTCTTCCACAGTTAAATGCCAATGATATTCAGATCCTGATGAATCCATTGACTGTAAAAACTTGCTTTTTAGATCCCAACTTCAATTATTCTGATTTAATATCCTATGAAGTGAATTCACAAAACAAAACTCAGTCAGTACAGGAAGAATATAAAGACATACTTTTTTCTTGGTATGTGCTTGATGTGTAAATGCCTCTCTTTAAATGGTACACACCCGCCCCATCCTAGGAAGAGGACATGTCCATGCCCCTCACTGTACCTTGCCCCCAATAAAGATGGCGGCCATATCCCAGGACCTATCACCACCTGAGGGCCGCAGCCATTTTCCCATCTGCTGCAAACTCGGGAAAGAGTTTCTAATTCAGATTAACGACCCGCACAGAGTGAAACTAAAACTTCCCAGTCAAAGGTGACTCATTATCTCCCTTTCCCCGAGGCCACTCTCAGCTTCCCTGTTTGCCTCTCCCATATTCACCAACGGCCGAGTCACGTGGCTCTGCACAGGCGGAGTTCCTGGTGACGTGTCATCCCACTGGCCACGCCCCTCATTCACTCCCATTGTTTGAATGACCAGCTGGTTCCACTTGGTCCACCAGTCCCACCACCTTTTCCTATTGGTCCGAAGTTGCCATCAATCAGCTGGACCCCATTGTGAGGTCAGTGGTGGGATCCTCCCCCTGCCTGAATCAAACCCGGAAGGTGGATGGATGGTGTCAATCAGGAACAACAAGCAGGAGGTGCTGGGAAAGCTCAGCAGGTCTGGCAGCATCTGGGAACAGGAATCTGTCCAGTGGCCCTTCCTCAGAACCGATGGGAGCTGGGAAAATTAGGATCCTGACAGCGTGGAAACAGGCCATTCGGCCCTAAAAGTCCACAGCGTCCCTCCGAAGGGTATCCCACCCAGACCCATTCCCCTACCCTATTACTGTATATTCCTCCTGACTAATGCACCTCACCTACACATCCCTGAGCATTATGGGAAATTTAGCTTGGCCAATTCAACTAACCTGCAGATCTTTGTAGTGCAGGAGTTAGGGGCTAAAGAGTAAATAATGGGCAGGGACAGAACCCAAAGAGAGACCAGTACATTTGGAAAGACAAAGGAGTGGATTATAAGCAGGCTGGGATTGTGCATAGCTGTTAATGGAGGGGACAGGAACTGGTGTCTGGCAGCATTTCAGTGGTGGTAATGGAAATGGCAGACGACGATCTACGTTTTGCTGCAAAAACAGACCCCGAGCTTCCAGCTGCCTGTCACTTTAACACACGAGCCTGTTCCCTGGCCAACATCCCTGTCTCGTGCTTACTGCAGTGTTCCAGTAAAGCCTGAACATACCAAATGGCCCCGTATTTCAAGGACTGCAATTTTCTCTCCCACGTTGTTAATACCATTGAAAGTGTCTCCTCCGCGTCCAGCATCTTTGCCTTTGAAACCCACACATCCAACTGCAAGGATAGAACCCTCCCTAAGTCCTTACCTTCCACCCAGATACAACACATCATCCTCTGCCATTTCCACCACTTACAATCAGACCCCACCACCAGACACTTAAGGAGTTTGACAGGATAAATCGTGAGAGGATGTTTCCCATCATGGGGGAGTCTGAAACCAGATTCTGGGTCAGTCACGGAATCAAGGGTTCCGCTTCAGATTCATCAAGTTTAAGGCGACACCGACGCCGGTAAGGGGTTTCAGTAGCAATGGAGCTGGGGGGAGGAGGAGACAAACAACGTTTCAGAGATTGGAATTCCTGGTGTTAGTGATTGTGTAGATACCTGATCAGAAGGTCACCTTGGGGTTACAGATATGAGAGCAATATTACGAAGAGTGTAGTTCTGCCTCAGAGTTCCCAGGGAGAGGGAGGGGCTCAGCAGTAAGGAAAAGGAATTTGTCAGGCAACGGGTTTAACCATTATAATGTTTCATTGGAGGAAGCTGCACCTAATCGAGTAGTGGGAATGTGGTCAGCAGTTTGATAACTGAGTAACAGTGGAGCAATGGAGAGGGATGATGGGGAGGGAGAGCTCTGCAACAATTACTGACTGAGCTGGTCAGGTCCTAAAGGATATAGCTGCTCAACTGAGTCTGCAGTGGGTGGTGAGGGAACCAACAAGAGGGAAAAACATACTCGATCTCATTGTTATGAATTGACCAGCTGCAGATACATCTGCCCATGACAGTATCGGTACGAGCGACCATCACATATTCCTTTTGGAGACAAAGTCTTGCCTTAAAGTTAAGAAAAATCTCCATTGTGTTGAGTGGCACTAACACCATTCTAAATGGGATATACTTTGAAGAGATGTTAGATCTTAAACTGGGTACCTCTGAGGCACTGTGGGATAATAACAGCAGCAGAACTGTACTCCAGCACAATCTGTAATCTCATGGGTTTGTAAATCCCGCTCTCACCCATCACAATGGACAGGAAAGGAGGGCATGCCCAGAGCAGCACCAGGCATACCTAAAAACAAAGTGCCAACCTGGTGAAGCTACCAAACAGGACTACGTGCATATCAAACAGCATCAGCAGCAAGCAATAGAGTTAAGTGATTCTACATCCAATGGAACAGATCGGAGCTCTGCAGTTCTGCCACACCCAATTGTGAACAGCGATGGACAATTAAACAACTCACTGGAGGACGCATCACAGGTATCCCCACCCTTACTGATGGAGGGGCCTCTCACATCAATTCAGTTTGAATAACATCAAGAAATGGTTAAGTAGTGCATAGGCTACAGGTCCTGCAAATATTCTGGAAATAGTACAGATGGCTTGTGCTCCAGAACGTGCCATCCACCAAGCCACGTACCGCTTCAGCACTGGCATCGAACAACAATGTAGAACAGGCATGTTCAACACAAACACAGGGCAATCCAACCCAGGAAATTTCCCTCTATCAGTCCATACTCGATCAGCAGTAAAGTGATGGAAGTAGTCATCAACAGGGCTACCAAGCAGCAGCTGCTCAGCAACAGCCAGCTGAGTGACACTCATTTTAGGCTCCACCAGGGCCACTCAGCTCCCGATTGTGGTACTGCCCTGATTCACAACCTGACAACCAGCTGAATCCCAGAGGTGAGGTGAGGGGGACAGCCCAGTCCCACTCCAACACCACTATTTCTAGCTGATTCCACCCTCACCTCAGCTCAGAAACTCTCACCCACCTTGTGTTATCTCGAGACTTCATTATCCAAACACACTCCTGGCCAACTTCCCACATTCAACCTCCCTGTAATCTCAAGAAAAACTAAATCTCTGCCCAAGTACTCCCTTGTTCGAAAACTTGTTGATCCATCAAAAGGCTGCTATTCATAATCAACAACATAGACCCACAGAGATGTACAGCATGGAAGCAGACCCTTCAATCCAACCTGTCCATTCCGACCAGATATCCCAACCCAATCTAGTCTCACCTGCCAGCATCCGGCCCACATCCCTCAATTTAAAATTCTCACCCTTGATGTAATTTTTGGTTGTGACCATCCCCAGCTCGCTGTATCTCACACCCTTTGAGACCTCGACAACCCATTCTGTTCGAGACTCCCAATGATCTGTTAATTCATTACCTCACCTGTGTGGCTGCTTTTACAGTTGCCAAAGCAACAAGGTCTGAAATCCGCAGCTAAAACCTCACAGGTCTGCTTTCCTCCTTTAAGATATTCCTAAAACCTGCTTATTTGGCAATGCTTTTGGTCACCTGACCTAATACCATCCTTCTCTGGCCTGATGTCTAAAGTTCCCAATAATAGTTCTGTGAAATTATAAGCAGGACAATAAAATTACAACTGTTCTTGATTTGGACATCATCTTCAAATCATCACTGTTACTGTAATGAATAATGTGTAATGTCTCTTACCCAACCACATTGTGGGAGCACCTTCCCCACACAATCTGCAGCTGTACAAGAAAGTCAAACATCACCCTCTCCCCAGGCAACAGGGCTTTGGCATTAATCACTGGGATCTGTGGAAGGAGAAATACACATGATGTTTCAGGGAGTGCAAAACGGATTACAGGGAATGAAAATGGTGCAGAATTTGATCGTCAGAAATGGAAGGAAAATACACATGTTTATTGGAAAAAAGAATTCTTGACAGTCAAAGATTTTCCAGAAAAATATTAATAAGCAGCACATGGTCAGGGGCTCGGCGGCAGTGAAAAATTAACTTACTAAAACGTCTGTAAAAGTAATAGTAAAATAATAAACAGACCAAAAATACACCCATTGTTCGAGACTGAGGAAGCTAGATATTGACAAAGTGGTCATGAGGGAGCCCAGAGATGAAGCAGAACAGTATAAGCTGTTATGATCCCACAGTCAGAGATGTATATCACCGACACAGACCCTTCGGTCTAACTCATCCATGCCAACCAGGTATCCGAACCTAATCCATTCCCATTTTGCCCATAGCCCTGTAACCGCTTCCTAATCATATCATGTGTCTATTTAGATGCCTTTAACATGTTTTAATTGTACTAGCCTCCACCACTTACTCTGGCAGCTCATTCCACCCACTGCAGGAAAGAGTTGTCCTTTAGGCCCCTTTGAAATTTTATCCACTCACCCTAAAGCAATGCCCTCTACTTCTGGACACCACCACTCCAGGGAAAAGACCTTGTACAATTTAGTCTATTCATGCCCCTCATGATAGTATAAACCTCCATAACATCACCGCTCAGCCTATGGCACTCCAGGGAAAACAGCCCCAGCCTCCAACCTCAAATCCTAAAAGCATCCTTTTTTGAAACATTTCAAGTTTCACAGCACTCTTCTGATCGGAGGCAGGTCTGAACTGCACATAATATTCTAACAAATGTTCAAAGTTTGTGCGAAGATTTGTAGCTCGGGTGCTTGTTGTAGTGGTTCTGTTCGCCGAGCTGGAAGTTTTAGTTGCAAACGTTTCGTCCCCTGGCTAGGAGACATCATCAGTGCTGTGGAGCCTCCTGCGAAGCGTTTCTTTGATGTTCCTTCCGGTATTTATAGTGGTCTGTCCTTGCCGCTTCCGGGTGTCAGTTTCAGCTGTCCGCTGTAGTGGTTGGTATATTGGGTCCAGGTCGATGTGTTTGTTGATGGAGTTTGTGGATGAATGCCATGCCTCTAGGAATTCCCTGGCTGTTCTCTGTCTGGCTTGCCCTATGATAGTAGTGTTTTCCCAGTCAAATTCATGTTGCTTGTTGTCTGAGTGTGTGGCTACTAGGGATAGCTGGTGTTCATGGATGCGGATTGTTAGCTGTCTTCCTGTTTGTCCTATATAGTGTTTTGTGCAGTCCTTGCATGGTATTTTATAAACTACATTAGTTTTGCTCATGTTGGGTATTGGCTCCTTTGTTCTAGGAAGTTGTTGTCTGAGCGTGGCTGTTGGTTTGTGTGCCGTTATGAGTCCGTTATGTGCAGAGGGAGCTGGGTGCCCTTGTGCATGAATCACAGGAAGCTGGTTTGCAGGTACAGCAGGTAATTAAGGCAGTGAAGGGAATATTGTCCTTCATTGCTAGAGGGATGGTTATGCTGCAGCTGTACAGGGTGCTGGGGAGGCCACACCTGGAGTACTGTGTACAGGATTGGTCCCCTTATATGAGCAAGGATGTACTGGCACTGGAGAGAGTACAGAGGAGGGTCACTAGTTTGAGTTGGGAGTTGAGAGGGTGGTGTATGTGGAGAGATTGAGAAACCTGGTTCTATAGTCATTGTAATTTAGAAGAATGGAAGGTTGGAGAGGAAACAAATAAAATTATGAGGGGAGGAGATAAGACAGAAACAGGGAGGCTATTTCCACTGAGGGCGGGTCAAACTACAGAGGATAGCCTCAAAATAAGGTGGAGCAGATTTAGGACTGAGATCAGGAGGAGCTTCTTCAGCTAAAGGGTTGTGAATCTGTGGCGTTCCCTGCTGACTGCAGCATTTGAATGCCTTTAAGGCAAAATGTAGATTTGTAAACAGGGAAAGAATTAAGGGTTATGGTGAGAGAGCAGGAATGTGGAGCTGAGGCCATGAAAAGATCAGCCCTGATCTTATTGAATGGCAGAGCAGGCTGGAGGGGCCAAAGTTCTTGCCTTGTGCCATCAAAATTGGACTTTGTCCAATTCAGAACCTTAACTTGTAGATCTGGTCTATTATTTTCTGTAACTATTTTAAAACTAGTAGAATTATCGGAGACTCCCAACAGTGTGGAAGCAGGTCATTCAGCGCAACACATTGATACTGACGCAGAGATACTAATGTCCCCCTGTAACATTGCATTTCCCAGGGCCACCCAACCCGCACATCCCCGAGCACTGTGGGTAATTCAGCCTGGATAATCCACCCAACCTGCACATCCCTGAACACTGTGGGTAATTCAGCCTGGATAATCCAACCTACATCTTTGGACTGTGGGAGGAAACCAGAGGATCCAGACGAAATCCATGCAGAAAACACCAATAAGGTGATCATCCCTTTCTTATTTCCCAGTTCCACCTAAATAACCTCACTAGGTGTACTCCCAGGAATATCCTCCCTCAGCAAAAACATAATGCTATCCTGAATAAAAAATGCCACCCCCCCTCCTCTCTTGTCCCCCTTTCTATCCTTGCTATAGCATCTATACCCTGGAACATTAAGCTGCCAGTCCTACCCATCCCTGAGTGATGCCTCTGAAATTGCGATAATATCCCAGTGCCATGTTCAAGACCATACCCTGAGCTCATCTGCCTTCTGTGTCAGACCTCGTGCGTGGAGGTAAATGCAGTGCAACTGCTGAGTCTGACTTCATTCTGTGCCTTGCCCTTGCCTGCCTTGACTATTTGACTTCTGAACTGTACCTCCTTTCTCACTATCTTCTTGGATTTACACCCACTCCCTCACTGGTTTAATGCCTCCCAAGTATCTAACAAATCTCCCTGCTTGATATTAGACACCTTCCAATTCAGGTACAATCCATCCTTCTTATGCAGGTCATCTCTACTCCAGAGGAGATCACAATGATTACAAATGCCCTTTAGATTATCCTTAAACCTATTCGCCAAAGCTATCTCACGTCCCTTTTTTGCCTCCTGATCTCCCTCTTAATTATACTCCTACTGCCTTTATACTCAATTTTTTTGGATTGGAATAAATGCAAAATATAACATCCTGACAAAACAAATGAGGGCAGGACTTACACTCAATAAAAGTAGGGCCTTGAGTAGTGATATGGGAACAGAGAGACCGAGGGCTTCACAACTTTGAAGTCTGTGTCACATGTAGATGGTTAAGAAGGTATTTAGCATGCTTGCCTTCACTGTTTAAACCTTTGAGTACAGGAGTTGGGACGTTATGTTGAGGATGTACAGGACACTGGGGAGGCCTTGTGCTGTTATAGGAAGGATATTATTAAATTGGAGCAGGTTCAGAAGAGATTTACCAGCATGTTGCCATGAATGGAGGGATTGTGTTCTAAGGAGAGGCTGGATAGGCTGGGAATTTTTTCACTGGCGTGCACGAGGTTGAGGGGTGACCTTATTCGAGGTTTATAAAATCAGAAAGAGTGTAGACAAGGTGAATAGCCGGGGGAGAGGGGGATTCAAAACTCGGGTGCATTCATTTTGAGAAGAAATAAGAAAGATTTGAGAAAAGACATTAGGGTTTAAAAAAAAACCAATTTAGACACGTGGAATGAACTTCCAGAGGAAGTGGTAGCTGTGAATACAATTACAGTATTTAAAAGACATTCAGATAAGGACATAAATAGGAAATATTTGGATGGATGTGGACCAAGCAGAGGCAGGTACAATTAGTTCAGTTTGGAATTATGGTTGGCATGGACTGGTTGGACCAAAGGGCCTGTTTCCTTGCTGTATAACATTATGACTAATTCTCACTAACTCTAAATTCCTCCATCCTCACAACGCTCCTGATCACTGACACCTCATCCAGCCTCACAACTCTTCCTTATTTATATAATTCCTCACCAGCCACAGAACGCTCCCTATCTCATGTCCTCCAGTTTCTCAAATCTCTGTGATATGTGCCTTCCTTTAGTTCCAGCCTTGAGGATGCCCTCATTCACTCCGATTGGTTGGAGGACAAACTGGTACGACCTGGTCCTCCAGTACTGCCCTCTGCCCCCTATTGGCCTGCGCTGGCATCAATCATCCGGGGCCCGTTGTGAGGTGAGTGGTGGGATCCTCCCTCTCTCTGCCCTCGGATGAGCTTCAATATTCACAGTCAATGGGGCAGTGTCACAGAGCACGGGGACTGGGGGCTATTCAGCCCATTGGGGCTGTACTCTCTCCCTCCGGAGATGCTGCACATCTGTCCAAATTCCCTTCCTATTTGCCCATCGCCCCCCAAATCTTCCCTTAAAATGTAAAATTCCAATCTGTTTATGAATAACTGCTGAGTCTGTCCAGCTGCCATTCAGACTGTTCCAGATGCTCAGAACTTACTGAATAAAATAATGTTCACATATTACTTGCCAATTACATGAAAATAGTTACTAAAATTGTGACATTGTTAACATTTCCCCTCTCTCTGCAAATTTAATATCCTAGAAACAAATTTGCACCTGGTTAAAATCACTTCTCAGCTCCAAGGACAATTATCTGTGCTTCTGCTAGCTCTCCACAAAAGAGGAACACAACTTATTTTCATTTATTAGTGCCATAGAGATGTACAGCACAGAAGCAGACCTTTGGTCCAATTTGTCCATGCCAACTAGGAATCCTCAACAAATGGAGCCCCATTTGCCCGTAATTGGTCCGTATCATTGGAAACCCTTCCTATTCATGTATCCAATCGGATGCCTTTCAAATGTAATTTTATCAGCCTCCACTACATCATCTGACAGCTCATTCCATACACACAGCTTGAAACCTTTGCCCCTTAGATCCGTTTTAAATCTTTGCCATCTCAACTTAAGCCCATGTGATCTTGTTTTGAACCCACCTAACTTGGGGGAAAAGACCCTGGCTGTTCACCTTATCCATGTCCCTCATGACTTTATAAATCTCCATGAAGTCACCTCTCAGTCTTTGACTCTCCAGGGAAATTAACCCTAGCCTATTCAGCCTCTCCCTGTAGCCCAAATCCTCCAACCCTAGCAAAGTCTTTGTAAATCTTATCTGAACTCTTTCAAGATTCACAACATCCTTTCCAGAACAGGGAATTTCAAGCTTAAAACAGAATTCCTGAAATGGCTTAATCAATGTCCCGTCCAGCCACAATCTGACGCCCCAGCGTCTGCACTCAATGCATTGACCAATAAATAAGCATACCAAACATTACCTTCACTAGCCTGCCTACTTGCGACTCTACTTTCAAGAAACAATGAACCTGCACTCCATGGTCTCTATGTTCAGCAACATTCCCAAGGACTTTACCATTAAGTGTATAAGTCCTGCCCTGATTTGCCTTTCCAAAATCCAACAGCTTACATTTGTCTAAATTGAACCCAGTCTGCCATTCCTCGCCCCAATGGCCCATCTGGTCAAGATCCTGTTGCATTCTGAACTATTCTTCTTCATTGGCCACTACACCTCCAATTTTGGTGTCTTCTGTAAACCTACTGACCATATCTCATATATTCACATCCAAGTCAATTATTTAAGGACCCAATATCCATTTCTGCAGCACACTGTTGCTCACAGACCTCCAGTCCACAAAGCAACAGTCTTTCACCACCCTCTGCCTCCTACTTTTAAGCCAGTTTTGTATCCAAATGGCTAGTTCTCCCAACATTTCATGTTATCTTACCATACTAACCAGTCTGCTTTGTTCAATGTCCATATAGACAACGTCCACAGTCTGCCTTCAATCATCTTTGTCACATCTTCAAAAAAAAATCAAGTAAGAGAGAGAATTTCGCACACAAAGCCATGTTGACTATCCCTCATCATTTCTCATCTTTCCCAATACATGTGTATCCCGTCCCTCAGAATCCCTTCCAACAACTTGCCTGCCACTGACTTCAGGCTCACTGATTTCTTGTTCCCTGGCCTTTCCTTACCACCTTTTTAAATAATGGCACATGCCTTCCAGCACCTCTTCAGTCACCAATGACAATATAAACATCTATGGAGGGGCACTGCCATCACTTTCCTAGCTTTCCACAAATTTCTGGGATACACCTTAACAGGTCCCAGAGATTTATCCACCTTGCTACGATTGAAGACATCCAGTACTACCTCCTCTGTAATATGGTCAGGAGCCGGGCAACAGTGGACAATTCATTTACAAAAAGGTCTGTGAACGTAATAGTAAAATACTAAACAGAGCAAAAATACACTCAGAGACCGAGGAAGCTAGATAATGAACAAATGGACATCAAGGAGCTCAGAGGCGAATCAGAGCAGTGTTCACTTTTATGATCCCACAGTCAGAGATGTCTAACACTGAAACAGACTCTTCAGTCCAACCCGTCTATGCCAACCAGATATTCTAACCTAATCTATTCCCATTTGCCAGCACTTGGCCGACATCCCTCTGAACCCTTCCTATTCAAATGCCTTTGAAATATTACAATTTTTGTTGCCCTTTAGGTCCCTGTTGAATTTTCCCCTCTCACCCTTAACCTATATCCTCTAGTTCTGGGCTCCACCACCCCAGGGTAAACACCTTGTCTATTTACGCTATCCATGCCCCTCACGATTAGAGAAACCTCTTCAACATCACACTCCAGGGAAAATGGCCCCAGCCTATTAAGCCTCTCCCTGCAACTCAAGTCCTCCAACCCTGGCAACATCCTTGAAAATCAATTCTCAAACCTTTCAAGTTTCAGTGCCTCCTTCTGATAAGAGGGAGACCAGAAATGCACACAATATTCCAAAAGTGGCCTAACCAATGTCCTGTCCAGCTCCTTTACTCAACGCTCTGACCAATAAAGGGAAGCATACCAAATGCCTTCTTCACTATCCTATCTACCTGTGACTGTACTTTCAAGGAACTGTGAACCTGCATTCCAAGGTCTCTTTGTTCAGCAAGACTCTCCAAGATCATACAATTCAGTGTGTGAGTCCTGCGCTGATATGCTTTTCTAAAATGCAGCACCTCACATTTATCTAAATTAAACCCTATCTTCCATTCCCCAGCCCATTGGCCCATCTGATCAATATCCCATTGTATTCTGAGACAACCTTTATCACTGACCACAATACCAACAATTTTGGTGTCACCTGCAAACTTACTAACTGTACCGCCTCTATTCACACCCAAATCATTTAAATGAATGACGAAACAAATCCGGAGGAAAATAAATCCATTTCCCTGGGTGTGAATGTGCCCTATGTCAATCCTGCCCAATGACTTTCTATCAGGGAGAGCTGCACATACTCCCCTCTGAACTTTGCCCCCTACAAAGATGGCGGCCGCACGTGTCCAGTGAATCGTTGCCCCAAATAAAGATGGTGGCACTTACACGAGTCAATCGCGAGATGAGGTATTTTCCCGTTTACTGCAAAAACGAGACTGTAAGTTTCAAATTTGTATTTTCCGACGTGCACCAAATGTTCGCAAAACCTCTCAGCCCATACCAACACCATTTCCCTCCCGCTTCCGACTGTTTATTTCTTTCCTTACCACAGCTCTCCACCCGCACGTCTGCCCTTTCCGCGATGGTCACGTGGTATAATCAAGTCCCGCCTCTCATTCATTCTGATTGGTCGGAGGGCCAACTGCCCAGCCAGGTCCTCCAGCCCCGCCCCTATCCTTCCATTGGTCCGCCGCTGACATCAATCATCCTGCGACTATTGTTAGCTGGAGCATGCGCACTGCTTCGTGGCTTTTGTTGCTTTTCATAAGTTACATGAGGGACAAAGTTAAAAACACACAACCACCTGATGAAGCAGCAGCAGCGCTAGTGCTTCCAAATAAACCTGTTGGACTATAACCTGGTGTACTGTCAATTTTAATTTTGTCCATCCTAATCCAACACCAGCACCTCCAAGTCACGAGTGAGGGAGGAAGGTATAACATAAGAACTAGGAACAGGAGAAGGCCATCCTGCCCTTTGAGCTTGCTCTGCCATTCAATAAGATCATGGCTGGTCACTTCGTGAATGTAGAACCATTTACCCATGTTCGCACCATATTCCTTAATTAATTATTTCTGTTTTGAAAAAAGCTACCTTAGCTTTAAAAACGTTAACTGAACTACCATCAACTACTTCCCTGGGCAATGAATTCCATTGAGGTTAAGAACTTCCTCCTCAATCCAGTTCTAAACTTGATGGCTCTAATCTTGAGTCGATGCCCTCTTGTCCTAGATTCACCTGCCAGTGGAAACATCCTCTCTACTTCTATTTTATCCATTTCATTCATTATTTTATACGTTTCCATTCTTTAGAATTCCAATGAATATAATCCCAATCTACTCGGTCTCTGTTAAGCCAACCCCCTCAACTCTGGAATCGACCTAGTTTACCTCCTCTAATGCCAGTACATCCTTTCTCAACTAATGAGATAAAAACTACATGGAGTACTCCAGGTGTAGCCTCACCAGCACCCAATACAGCTGGAACATAACATCTGCTTTTGAGCACAATCCCTTCAGCATAGAAGGACAAAATTTCATTTGCCTTCTGAATTGATTGTTGTACCTGGTGAAAACCTTCATGCAGTAGGACACTCAGGTGCCTCTGCTTAGCAAATAATGCAACTTTTAAAAATTCAAGTTATAATCTTGAATTTTTTAACGTTACTCCAACCAAACAGTATGATATTACATTTATGAACATTGTATTCCATATGACCGATCATTGCCCACTCACTCAATGTATCTATGTTCCTTTGCAAAGTTTCACAGTCCTCCGCACACTTTATCCTGCTACTCATCTTAGTGTCACATGCAAACTTTGACACCCTACATGTGGTCCTCAACTCCAAATCATCTGTATCATTTCTAAATAATCGCCGTCCCAACACTGATCCCTGAGGCACACAACTAGTCACTAATTGCCAGCCAGAATATTACGCATCTATCCCCACACTTTGCTTCCTGTTAGTCAACCAATCTTCTATCCACGCTAATACTCTACCCCTAATGCCATGCCCCCTTATATTATGCAACAGCCTCTTGCATAGCACTTTGTTGAAGGCCTTTTGGAAATCCAGGTACACCGTATCCACTGGGTCCCCGTTGTCCACGTTGCTCGAAATGTCTTCATAGAATTCCAAAAGATTTGTGAAGCATGACCTGCTCTTCATGAACCCATGCTATGTCTGTCCAATGGGAAAATTTCTATCGAGTTCCTGCTATTTCTTCCTTGATAATAGTCCTAAGCATCTTTCCCACTACAGAGAAGAAGCTAACTGGTGTATAATTACCCATCTTTTGTCCACCTCCTTTTTAAAACAGTGGTGTCACTTTTGCTGCTTTCCAATCTGCTGGGACTGCCACAGAGTCCAGTGAATTTTGGAAAATTACTGCCAGTTCATTTGCTATTTCTCCTGGCATCTGTGTTAATACCCTGGGGTGCATTTCATGAGACATTTCTATCATCAGCTCAATTACCTCCAACACTAGCTGTTCTCTAATAATGATAGTTTCCAAATCGTCACCTACCTTTGTCTCTTTGTTAATTACTGGAAAGATATTAGTATCCTCCACTGCCATATCCCATAACTAAATGTTCCTTCTCATTTTCCAAAGGACCAACGTTTACTTCAGCCACTCTTTTCTCATTCAATATAAACTTTTGCTATCTGTCTTTATAGTCTGTGCTAGTTTATTTTTCTCATGTTCGACTTAACTTTTCTTTGTCGGTCTTCTGTGGGTTTCTGTTGACCTTTAAAGTTTTCCCCGTTCTAGTTTCATGCTGTTTCTGTCCACTTTGTATGCCTTCTCTTTCAATTTGATTGCTTTCCTTAGATACCCATCGCAGAGTATCCCTTTTCTGACAGTCCTTCCCTTTCACTGGAATATACCTTTGCTGAGCACTTTGTAAAATGTCTTTGAAAATCTTCCAGTCCTCATGAACTGTCCCACCATAAAATCTTTGTTTCCAGTCTACGTTATCCAGGTTCTCCCTCTTTTGATTGTAGTTCCCCGTGTTCAAGAACAGGACCCAGGTATTAGATTTTACCTTCACACTTGCCATATGTATTCTAAATTCAACCATACAGTGATCACTTCTTCGAAGAGGATCCCTAACTCTGAGGTAATTATTTATTCCTGTCTCATTGCACAGGGGCCAGATCTTGGATAGTTTGCTGCCTTGTCAGTTCCATTTCATACTGGTCAAAAAAAACTATCATAGTTACACGTAATGAACTCCTCAAGGCTACCCTGACTGAGCTGGTTTGACCAATCTTCATTTAGATTAAAATCACCCATGATAATAGCCGTACCATTTTTAGAGGCATTAGTTATTTCTTTGTTTATTGCCCATCCCAATGTGACGTTATTATTTGGTGGCCTGCACACTATGCCTATCAGTGACTTTCTTGTTAGAATTTTGAATGCATCATTCCTGTTTTTCTCCCTCATGTACAGCAATAACAATAACTACTTGCATTGTATGGAATCTTTCACAATGGCAAATCTCCTAAGGTGCTTCATGGATGATCAAAACATTGATTAAAGAGAATGATTTTAAAATACATCTTAAAGGAGGATAGAGAAGGTTAGGGAGACTATTCCGCAGACTTCTGTCCTTGACAACTCCAATTGTGGACTGATGCATGTGGGGTGGGTTGGAAAGGGAACATGCAAAGGGAAAATAGAAGAGCGCAGGCAGTGTATAAGGACAGAGGAGATTCCAGACTGAGTCTGTCTGTCAGAGAGAGTATGGCTGCCTCATGGAGTTTGAAAGCTGCAATGGGTCCATGCATGTCACGTTAGTCAAGAATAGTATTACGGTAGCTGAGAGAACTTTTGATGAAGACTTGTCTACTGAGGTAGTGTGGGCTGAGGTTAGAAACAGGAGAGGAGAGGTCACACTGCTTGGAGTTTTTTTTTATGGGCCTCCACAGAGTTCCAGGGAAGTGGAGGAGAGGATTAGCAAAATTATTCTGGGTAAGAGCAAAAGTACCAGGGTGGTCATTATGGGGGACTTTAGCTTCCCCAACATTGACTGGGAATGCTATAACTCGAGTACGTTGGATGGATCAGTTTTTGTCCAGTGTGTATAGGAGGGTTTCCTGACACAATATGTCGAAGGGCTGACAAGAGGGGAGAACACATTGGATCTGGTGCTTGATAATGAACCAAACCAGGTGTTTGATATAGTTTTAGGTGAGCACATTGGAGACAGAGTACCATAATTCAGATACGTTTAGTTTAGCGATGGAAAGGGACAGGTACATGCCACAGGACAAGAGTCATCAATGGGGCAAGAACAATTCTAATGCGATTTGACAGGAATTAGGATGCATAGAATGGGGTAGCAAAATGCATGGGATGCAGACAATGGAAATGTAGTGATGGTTTAAGGAACAAATATTGCAAGTTCTTGATAGGTATATCCCTGTCAGGCAGGGATGAAGTGATAAGATAAGGGAACCATGGTTTACAACAGAAATTGCATCTCTTGTGAAGAAGAATAAGGAGGCTTTTGTGTTGATGAGGCAAGATGATTCAGATGAGGAGATGGAGAGTTACAGATCAGCTAGGAAGGATTTAAAGAGAGAGTTAAGAAGAGCAAAGAGCAGTCTTTAGCAAATAGAATAAAGGAGAACTCTAAAATTGTCTATAGGTATGTGAGGAATAAAATGATGATTATGGTGGGAATAGGTCCAATCAAAGACATTTGGAACGGATTATACGAGATAATATTTATAATCATCTTGCAAACATCAATTTGATTTCAGATAATCAATGTGGTTTCGTCAAGGGCAGGTCATGTCTCGCAAACCTCTGAGATTTTTTGAGAAGCATGCAGATGAGGGTCGGGCAGTTGATGTGGTATACATGGACTTCAGTAAAGCCTTTGATCAGGTTCCACATGGTAGGCTGTTGGAGAAAATTCAGAGGCATGGAATTGAGGGTGATTTAGCAGTTTGGATTAGAAACTCTGCAACTGGAAGGAAGGGTCGGAACTGGAGGACTGAGCAGCGGCCGGTCCTCCAACCAGAGTGGGTGAGGAGTGGAGTCAAAGCATTCTCGCGGAATGATTGGTCAGAAAGCAAACGGTTTTCACCATTGATCATTCTCACTCCATAATGGAGCATTAAACATCTTTCATTAATCAATGTGAGATCTTAAAAAGTAGTTGAAACCTAAATTTGATAAAGTACATATTTCCAATCAATTTACACAACTAGAGTAAGAAACGCCATCCCATATTCCCAATTCCTTCGTCTCCGCCGCATCTGCTCCCAGGAGGACCAGTTCCAATACTGAACAACCCAGATGACCTCCTTCTTCAAACACCGCAATTTCCCCCCAGACGTGATCGACGATGCTCTCACCACATCTCCTCCACTTCCCGCTCCTCTGCCCTTGAGCCCTGCCCCTCCAACCAAAGACCTGATCAAAGACCCTCCAGGCTCAGGTAAAGAGATGGCGGTCTTTGATCAGGTTAAGCGGCCCAGGTCACGGCCACCATTTGTTTGAGGGAAGGGGGAGCGCAGGGCTCAGGACTGCCATCTTGAGAAGGTCAATGTTCAGGAGTTAAAAATCACACAACACCACGTTATAGTCCAACAGGTATAATTGGAAGCACACTAGCTTTCCGAGTGACGCTCCTTCATCAGGTGATAGTGGAGGGCTCGATTCTATTGTAAAAAGTGAGATAAGAGTTTTATATAAATTCATGCAGTGATCCAGGACATTCAACCTCGGACCTTCGGGTGACCATCCTCCAAGGTGGACTTTGGGACAGGCAGCAGAAGAAAGTGGCCGAGCAGAGGCTGATAGCTAAGTTCGGTCCCCATAGGGAGGGCCTCAACCAGGACCTTGGGTTCATGTCACATTACAGGTGACCACCATTGCACTACACACACACACAGATATTCCTACACACACACATACATTCTCACATACACACGGACACAGATACATACAGATGTGCACACAGACACCCACACACACCCTTATAGACACACACACTCCCACACGCACCCACTCACAGACTTAAGACACTCTGCACTCACTACACACACACACTTTCTCACACTCACAACCCCCACCCCAGACAGACAGACAGACAGACACAGACAGACAAAGACTCACATGCACACAAATAGTTTGTGGGGTGAATTTGTACTTGCAGAGTTAAATTGTACTTTGCTCAAAAACTGCATGCATTCATGTAGAACTCTGAGCTCAAAAACTGCATGGATTTACGTAAAACTCTTATCTCACTTTTTAGATTAGAATCAATCTAAACATCAGGACATAGACAGAGAACACAGGGGGCTAACACCTTCAACATATTGTCTAGCTCTCACCATTGTTAACAGCTAAACCGAGAATGCAACTTTAAAAAAAGGTTTTGTGATTTACACATGAAAGTGAAACTATCACTATATTCTAACAGATGAAAGGCTAAACAGACAATCAATTTTTCAATGTATAATTTCAGTTACATCACACTGTAGATTTTTGCTATAAATTCTTGTTACGATCAAGCCCTCCACTATCACCTGATGAAGGAGCATCGCTCCGAAAGCTAATGTGCTTCCAATTAAACCTGTTGGACCATAACCTGGTGTTGTGTGATTTTTAAATTTGTACACCCCAGTCCAACACCGGCATCTCCAAATAATGTTCAGGAGGGCAGGTATGTCGGAGTCTGTAGAACAATCAGAAGAAAGGGAAGACCCATTGTTATTGATTAATTCCATGAACACAGCGTCATTGGGCGATCCCGCAGGAATATCCTCTCTCAGTCCCTGCTGTGATGTTTCACCCAGTCAGAACCAGCAGCTCTCCTCCTCTCTCAGCTCCCCTTCTGTCCTTCCTACAGCATCTGTCCCCTGAGGCATTGAGCTGCCTGTCCTGTCCCTCCCTCAGCTGTTGTTCTGTAATACCTGTGATATCCCAGTCCCAGCTTAGATTACTTCACTAAAGACATGAAACATTTAATTCACATTCAATCATTTGCAATGGTGGGATTTGAACCTGTGCCCAGAGAACATTTGCTGAGTTTCTGGATAAATTGTCTCACAATAATGCCACTAGGTTATCACTTCACCTTTTCACAGGTTGTGCATCCCACTGCAACATGAATCAAAACCCTTAATTCCTGCACAATTGTTTAATCCTGATCGCTGGTGATATCACTCAGTATCTCTCCATGTGGTATCCCTCACCGTGTGGGTCTAATAGCTGCCTCTGTCAGCATCTCTCACTTTTGAAGCTACTCCAGATTCTGAGCCAACAGAATTCTCCACTCCAGGGAGATGAGGCAGCACAGGCCAGGATTGGAGACTGGGATTTTCCAGATCTCTGTGGGCTCAGTGCCATTCTACACATATAGCCCTCACAGCATCAGTCTAATTTCCCATTGTGCCTACTTCTGTGTCTTCGACAGGTACTCAAGGAGTTCCTGATTCAATAGACTTGCCAACTGCTGGTTGGGAAGACGGTTTGTCAGCCAGAGAGACAAAGGTCAGGGAGGTCGGGAACCTTCAATAAATCCTACTGCCAGGTAAGATCATTCCAGTGGAGAAAGTGAGGTCTGCAGATGCTGGAGTATCAGAGGTGAAAATGTGTTGTTGGGAAAGCGCAGCAGGTCAGGCAGCATCCAAGGAACAGGAAATTCAACATTTCGGGCATAAGCTTATTTCCTGTTCCTTGGATGCTGCCTGACCTGCTGCGCTTTTCCAGCAACACATTTTCAGCTAAGATCATTCCAGTGCAGAGAGCATTGAGAGGGCTCCAAACGTCAGCTAACAAGACATGACATAGATATAGTGGCGGAGGGCGAGCACAGTACAGACACACCCCAGGTTCAGGCACCACCTTTACTTTATGTTTTGTTTTGTACTGAGACAGCATTGGGAGTTCCCAGTTTTCAATCCAGGTGTGTACTGTCTTGGTGAGCATCAGAACAACAGAGGGAAAAGCAGGCCTGCAACAAGAGGGTGGTAATGCTGCCTGGGATCTTTCTGTTCCCTAATCCCTCTCCAACACTGTATCTATGGCTCGTCTTGTGGACCAGTGTCTTCAATCATTCTAACACCTATTACAGTTCCTATCTCTGTCATCTCCTCTCCCCTCACCAATTACTTCACATATTTGAAACCTCCAGTCCAGATGACCATCCATATCACTAACTTGTTTCAGTCTCTACAACATGCCTTGTCTCGGTAGTCTCCTCCTCCAATAACTGGAGATATAGGGTCTGTTTCTGTGCTGCATGTCTCTTCAGCCGAGGTTTCCAAAATGGAATGAGTCGCGTTTGCCTGAGTTTGACCCATATCCCTTCAAACCTTCCCCTCTCCATGTACCTGCCCAAGTGTCTTTTCCATGTTGTAATTGTACTTGTTTTTACCATTTTCTCTGGCAGTCCATTCCGTCTATGCACCATCCTCTGTGGAAAATGTTGCCCCTCAGCTCCCTCTTTAAATCCTTGCTCTCTCACCTCACGTTTATGCCTCTAGCTTTGGACTCACCTACCCTTGGCAATACACCTTACCTAGGCCCTACACTGTTTCATAAACCTTTATAAGGTCACCCTGTGGCCTCCTTTGCCCAGGAAATATTGATGACAATGTTACAAATATCTCCAACTCATGCACTCGATGCTCTGACCAATGATGACAAGTGTGCCAAATGCTGCTTTCCCCACCCTGTCCACCTGTGATGCCCCTTCCAAGGAACAATGTAACTGCAGCCCTTGGTCTCAATCTGTTCAACAACACTATCCAGGGGCCGACCATTAACTGTTTTAGTCCTCCCTGGTTTGTCTGAACTAAATTCAATACCTGAATTAAACTCTATCTTTTATTCCTTAACCCTCTGGCCCAGTTGATTAACATCCCCTTCGATGACTATATTCCCTGCCCACTCTTCCACTAATCTTGGTATCCACAAACATACTAACAGGAACTCCTATATTTTCACTCAAATAGTTTATGTAAATGATGCACAACAGAGGTCCCAGCATCAATCCTTACAGCACACTGCTGGTCAGAGGCCTGCAGTCTGAACAACAACCCTCTCCCACCACCCTCTGTCATCCCATTTTGAATCCAGTTGGTAAGCTCTCCCTGACCCCTTATGATCTACCTTTACTAACCCATGTATCATGCTACACCCTGACCAATGGTTTGCTGAAGCCAGAAACAACGTCTGTTGCTCTCCCTTCGTCTATCTTCTTGGTCACATCTTGAACAAATTCAAGTCAAGTTTGTGAGGTATGTTTTCCCAAGCACAAAGCCATGCTGGCTGTCTGTAATCAGTCCATATCTTTCCAAACGCATGTAAGTCCTCCCTCTCAGAATGACCTCCAACAACTGACCCACCCTGATGTCTGGCTCATCAGTCTGTAGTTCCATGGCTTTCTCTTGCAGCCTTTCTTAATTAATGACACGACATTATAATCATAGTCAGAGAGTCATACCGCACTGTTCGGTTAACACTAACAATACTCTAAAACTGATCTCATCCCACCTGTCTGTTACTTGATCATATCCCTTCAAACCTTTCCTTTTCATGTCCTAATCCTAATGTATTTTAAACATTGTAATTGTCCCCATATTCACCCCTTCCTTGGGAAGTTCATTCCACACACAACCCACTCTCTGTGTAACAATGTGCCCCCATGTGTTTTTTTTTTAAATGACTCTCCTCTTACACTTTAAAAATGTAGCTTCTAGTCTTGAAACTCCCCTGTCCAGTGGAAAAGACAACTCCCATTAACTCCATCTATCCCCCTCATTATTTTATAAACTTCTACGAGGTCATCTGTCAACATTCAGGTTTCAATGAAAAAATACCAACCTATCCAGCCTTTCTTTTTTAACTGAAAACCTCCATAACCAGCCACATCCCAGTAAATCTCATACGAACCCTCTCCAACTTAATAATATCCTTCCTATAACTGGACGACCAGAACTGGACAGAGTATTGCAGAAGAGTCCTCACCAATGTCCGTACAATATCATAATCATGTCCCAAATCCTACACTCGATGGACTGTGCAATAGTCAGGCATGCCAAGCACTGTCTTATCCATCCTGTGATGAAAACTTCAAGAATCATGTATCTGAACCCAGAGGTCCCTCTGCTCTAGAACACTAACCGAGGCCCGAACATTAATTGTATAAGCTCTACCCTTGTTTATTTTACCAAGTGCATGACCTTGAATTTATTCAGATTGAATTCCATCTACAGGTTTTCAGCCCATTCACCCAAATCATCAAGATCCCTTTGTAATCGTAGCATCTTCCTTCACTGTCTACTATGTCACCCTCCAGCCTTCCAGCCCATCACACATGGCTGTCAATGGGACAAATACCCTTGCTAGTAGCTCCACAATTTCTTCCCTAACATCCCTCAATGTCCTATGATACACATAATCAGGTCCTGTGGCTTTCCATACCTTTGTGTTTTAAACCTCCAGCACCATCTCTTCTATAACATGCCCTCTTTTCAAGTCATAGAGATGTACAACATGGAAACATCGGTCCAACTCATCCATGCTGACTAGAAGATCTAAATAAATCCATCACATTTACCAGCATTTGGCCCATGTACCTCTAAACCCTTACTATCCATTTACCCATCCAGATACCTTTTAAATGTTGTCATAGTATCAGTCTCTGTTATCCTTTCTCTCTTAGCTCATTCCATGCACACATCGCCATGTGCATGAAAAGGCTGTCCCTTTTTCAACCTTTCCCCTCTAACCTTAAACCTATGCCCTCTAGTTTTGGACTCCCCAAACCCTGGGAAAAGACTTTGAATGTTTACCCAATCCATGCCCCTCATGTTTACATAAACCTCTGTCAGGTCACCCCTCAGTCTCTGATGCTCCAGGGAAAATAGCCCCAGCTTATTCAGTAACAACCCGGCAACATCTTGTAAATCTTGTCTGAGCCCTTTCAAGTTTCACAACCTCCTTCCTGTAGCAGGGAGACTGGAATTGCAGAGAACTCTAATTGTGGTCCCTGAGTTCCCCAGTCTTTGTCCACAGTAAGTTCTGGAGTGAAAAATTTGTTTAGGGTCTTAGCCATATCTGCTAATGAAAGCCAACACACCATACGCCTTCTTAACACCCTCTCAAATTGGGTGGTAACTTCAGGGACACAGGATCCCTCTGTTTGTGCACACTGCTAAGAATCCTGCCTTGAACCTTGTAAAGTTTTATTGCAGAATCCTCCAATCTCAAACTATCTCTATCTTTGTAACGTCCTATGGTCCCTCCAACACTCAAACGGTGAAACCTCAAGTCCCTATATTCCTAATGCCTGCAAATCCTCCAGTTCCGATATCCCTCCTTAACTCTGTAAATGCCACTGGCCTTCAGTGCCCTTATGGGGAACTTTGCAGAGGAAGGAAGAGTTGTAGAGATTGGGCCATGTTACAGAGGTAGGAAGGGCTGCAGAGCCTAGATGATGGTACTAATGTAGGAAGGGATGTGGATCCTGCAGGATGTTAGAGGGGCTGGGATTCATAGAGCCTGTAGGATGGGACCAAGAATGGGTTGTGGGACATGAAGGATGTTATGATTTGAGCCACAGATCATTTTTGATTGAACCGTTCAGCCGATCTTCGAGTCAAAGAGATGTACAACATGGAAACAGACCCTTCAGTCCAACCCGTCCATGCTGACCAGATATCCCAACCCAATCTAGTCCCACCTACCAGCAGCAGGCCCATATTCTTGCAAACCCTTCCTATTCATATACCCATCCAGATGTCTTTGGATCAGCTTTCACCACTTCCTCTGGCAGTTCATTCCATACATGTACCACCCTCTGCATGAAAACAAAATGCCCCTTCATTCACTTATATCTTCCCCTCTAACCATAAACCTATGGTCCTCCAGTTCTGGACTACCACACCTGAGGGTAAAGACTTTGTCTCTTTAGCCTCTCCATGCCCCTCATGATTTTATAAACCTCTATAAGGTCACCCCTCAGCCTTCGATGCTCCAGGGAAAACAGCCCCAGCCTATTCAATCTCTCCCTATAGCTCAAACCCTCCAATCCTGGCAATATCCTTGTAAATCTTTTCTGAACCCTTTCAAGTTTCACAACATCCTTCCGATAGGAAGGTGACCAGAACTGTACACAATATTCCAAATGTGACCTAACCAATGTCCTGTACAGCCACAACATGACCTCCCAACTCTTGTACTCAGTATTCTGACTAATAAAGGAAAGCTTACCAAATGCCTCCTTCACTATCCTACCTACCTACGACTCTGCTTTCAAGGAGCAATGAACCTGCACTCCAATATCTCTATGTTCAGCAACACTCTGTCAGACCTTACTATTAAGTGTATAAGTCCAGCAAAGATTTGCTTTCGCAAAATGCAGCACATTGCATACATCTGAATTAATCTCCATCTGCCACTTCACAGCCCATTGGCCCATCAGAACAAGATTCCATTGTAATTGGAAGTAACTTTTTTCGCTGACCACTAACCTCCAATTTTGTTGTCATCTGCAAACTTACTAACTATATATGCTCACATCCAAATCAAATTTGTAAACAATGCAAAATATTGGACCCAGCACTGGTCACAGGCCTCCAGTTTGAAAACCAACCCTCCACCATCACTCTTTGTCTTCTATCATTGAGCCAGTTCTGTACCAATTGGCTTGTTCTCCCTGTATTCCGTGAGATCTAACCTTGCTAACCAGTCTCCCATGGCGAATCTTGTTGAACACCTTACTGAAGTCCACATAGATCACATATACCGCACACCTCATCAATCCTCCATGTTACTTCTTCAAAAGACTCAATCAAGTTTGTGAGACATGATTTCGCACTCACAAAGCAATGTTGACTATCCCTAATCAGTCCTTGCCTTTCCAAATACACGTACATTCTGTCCCTCGGGATTCCCTCCAACAACTTGCCCACCGATGTCAGGTTCACTGGTCTATAGTTCCCTGCCTTTTCCTTACTGCCTTCCTTAAATAGTAGCAACACGATAGGAAACCTCCGGTCTTCTGGCTCTGATGTCCTGTTTCTAGAGATCTTTACCGGAATGGATGAGCACAGCTTCAGGTTCCCAGGCTGGGAGGTGTGAATTCAGATATGCATCTATTTGCCCATTCTCTCTATGTGCCTGACACTGACCTAGTGATGCTCTGGTAGAAAGCACTCTTCTTGCATCTGGTAACATCCAGATCTAGAGACTGACCACAGCTCACCTCATCAAAGCCTTCGTTTCGAGTGTTCTTTATTTTAAGCAGTTTTATGAGATGCAGGAATTGAGGAGTTGCCATTTTTGAAAGAATGAAACTTTTATCATTGACCCTGACCCATGCAATGGGGATTCATGGATTCCATTGTTCTCTGCAGACTATCACTCAGAGGATTGTATCACCAGGGAATTTGAGTGCAGATAGTCAATTTACCAGTTTATTTCAGCTAGGACTCAGTGTTGCTGGAGAATGTATAACTGTGTAAATAACTCACCGACAGGTTCAGGGGTGAGTGCACTGGGCCCTGAGCACTAGCAGCTAGGAAATCTCATGCTGATTGTATGTGGCAAAAGTGAGAATTGCAGATGCTGGAGATCAAAGTCTCAATTAGAGTGGTGCTGGAAAATACACTCACTTATTGGAATAAATAATTCTTGACTATCAAAGATATTCTAGAAAACAAAATCTGATAATAGAGCAGCACATGGTCAGGGGCTGGGCCGCAGGGAAAAGCTCATTTGCAAAGGGTCTATAAAAGTAATAGTAAAGTACTAAACAGATCAAAAATACACCCATTGCTCAGAACTGAGGAAGTTAGATATTGACAAAGTAGTCATGAGGGAGCCCAGAGGTGAATCAGAGCAGTATTAGATTAGATTAGATTCCCTACAGTGTGGAAACAGGCCCTTCGGCCCAACAAGTCCACACCGACCCTCCAACGAGTAATACACCCAGACCCACTTTGCTCTGACTAATGCACCTAACACTATGGGCAATTTAGCATGGCCAATTCACGTGACCTGCACATCTTTGGATGTGGGAGGAAAACAGAGCACGCGGAGGAAACCCACGCAGACACAGGGAGAATGTGCAAACTTTACACAGACAGTCACCAGGGGCTGGAATTAAACCTGAGACCCTAGTGCTGTGAGGCAGCAGTGCTTATCACTGAGCCACCATGCCACCCCAAAGCTGTTATGATCCCACAGTTATAGAGATGTAGAGCACCGACATAGACCCTTCGGACCAACTCATCCATGACAACCAGATATCCTGACCTAATCTATTCTCATTTGCCAGCACTTGGCCCATATTCCTGTAAACGTTTCCTAATCATATCATATATCTATTTAGATGCCTTTCACATGTTTTGACTGTACCAGCCTCCGCCACTTCCTCTGGCAGCTCATTCCATCCACTGCATGAAAGAGTTGTCCTTTGAAATTTTTCCCTGTTGACCCTAAAGCAATGCCCTCTACTTCTGGACACCACTACTCCAGGGGAAACACCTTGTCCATTTATCCTGTCCATGCCCCTCATGACTTTATAAACCTCCATAACACCTCTGCTCAAAATGGCACTCTAGGGAAAACGGCCCTAGCTTTTTATTCCTCACCCTGCAGCTCAAATCCTCCAACCGCAGCAACATCCTTGTAAATCTTTAGTGAAACCTTTCAAGTTTTACAGCACCCTTCTGATAGAGGACAAGCCAGAATTGCACACAATATTCCAAAAGTGGCCTAACGAATGACCTGTACTACAACATGACCTTCCACATCCTATACTCAACGCTTGAACCAATAAAGGAAAATATACTGAACACCTTGTTCACCATCCTATCTGCAACTTGACTTGCAAGAAACTATGAACCTGCAATCCAAGGTCTCTTTGGTCTGCAAGACTCTCCAGAGCCTTGCCATTCAGTGTATAAGTCCTGCCCTGATTTGCTTTTCCAAAATGCAGCACCTCACATTTATCTAAATTATACCCCATCTGATCAATATCTCATTGTAATCTGAGGTAACCTTCTTCGTTGTCCAAAATCCCTCCAATTTTGTATGACCTGCAAACTCATTTACGATACCAAACAACTTAACTGAATGATGAAACAAATCCAGAAATAAACATCCATTTCTCTGAGTTTGAATGTGCTCTGTGTAAATCCTGCCCAATGACTCTGTACCAGAGAAAGGCTGCACATGCGCCTGGCTGCACCTTGCCCCCTACAAAGCTGGCGGCTCCGCACGTGTCCAGTGAATCGTTTCCCCGAATAAAGATGGCGGCGCTCTCTCTCCGCGCTGAGACAATTCCCCGCTGACTGCAAGCACGAGACTGGGACGTTAAAATTTGTGTTTTCCGACGTGCACATTTTGTTTGCACAAACTCTCCGCTCATACAGTTTTTCTCCCGTTTCCCTCTTTATTCCTTACCTTACCTATCCTTTTGCTCCATAACTTCCCGAGCATTCATTACAGCGACTCTGCGCCGCGCGCCAGCGTGATCACGTGGTTTAGTCTAGTTCCGCCCCTGATTCACTTTGATTGGTTGGAGGACCAACAGCCCGCTCGGTCCTCCAGCCTCTGGTGACTGTGTGGAGTTTGCACGTTCTCCCCGTGTCTGCGTGGGTTTCCTCCGGGTGCTCCGTTTTCCTCCCACAGTCCAAAGATGTGCGGGTCAGGTGAATTTCTTTATTCATGGAGGGAATTGCCTTCCTCCTCATGACTGTATAGCTGTGATTGATGAATCAATGCCATCTGAATCAGTACATAAACACCCCATTTTCACAACATCTGAGATCTTTAGCACATTGTATTACGCTCTTCTTTGGAGACAAAAAACATGAAATGGAGCCTCAAGGAATCGGGAGCAGGAGTAGGGCATTCATCCCTTTCAGCTTGTTCCCCCATTCTATCAGATCATGGCTGGGCCAACCCAGACCTCAACACCTCTTTTATGCTTGATCCGCATAGCCCTCAACTGCTCAATATTTCAAAAATCTATCTCCCCTCTCTTAAAATAATTTGAGATAAAATCACAGATTCCCTACTGTGTGGAAACAGGCCCTTTAGCCCAACAAGCCACACTGACCTTCCGAAGAATAACCCAACCATTCCCCTCCCACGTTTAACTTTCACAAAAATTTGGGTGAGAAAATTCTAGCCATTCACTGAGAGAAAAAAATTCTTTACTTTTTCTAAGATGAATGTGGGCGGCACGGTGGCACTGTGATTAGCACTGCTGCCTCACAGCGCCTGAAGACCCGGGTTCAATTCCCGACTCAGGCGACTGACTGTGTGGAGTTTGCACGTTCTCCCCGTGTCAGCGTGGGTTTCCTCCGGGTGCTCCGGTTTCCTCCCACAGTCCAAAGATGTGCGGGTCAGGTGAATTGGCCACGCTAAATTTCCCGTAGTGTTAGGTAAGGGGTAAATGTAGGGGTATGGGTGGGTTTCCTTCGGCGGGTCGGTGTGGACTTGTTGGGCCGAAGGGCCTGTTTCCACACTGGAAATTTAATCTAAAAAAATGTTCCCTTGTTTGAGACTTCACTGGTGCTAGAAGATCTAGTCAACATGCACCCTGTCAAGCTCCACAGAATCTTGTTTGCATAAGATCACCCCTGCTTATCTATTCTTGATAGGTCAACCCTTTCATGCTCGAAGCAGCTAATTGAATGGTCTCTGATGCTGGTTTATCCTTTATTAAATATGGGAGCTAACATTGTATACAGCACTGCAAGTGAGGGTAAAAAATGAGGTCTGCAGATGCTGGAGATCACAGCTGCAAATGTGTTGCTGGTCAAAGCACAGCAGGCCAGGCAGCATCTCAGGAATAGAGAATTCACGTTTCGAGCATAAGCCCTTCACCTGATGAAGGGCTTATGCTCGAAACGTCGAATTCTCTATTCCTGAGATGCTGCCTGGCCTGCTGTGCTTTGACCAACTGCAAGTGAGGGCTCAGCAACAGCCAGTGTGGTTAACCAATCCTCAATCCATGCTAATACATTACCCCGATACCATGAGCTTCTAAATGGTGCAATTACCTTTTACGTAGCACCTTATCATTTGCATTTTTAAAATCCAAATACAGAACATCATTGAATTGCCTTTTATCAACTCTTCTTGTTATCTCCTCAATGAACTGTCGCAAATTTGTCAAATATAGTTTCTCTTTCACAAAACCCAGTCTACCATGTTTAATGATAAGCTTTTCTAAATGTCCTGCCATTTCTTACTTTAATATTCGACTCTGTAGATTCTTTCAGTAGATTTGCTAAGTATGATTCCCCTCTCTTAAATCCATGCGGACTCTGTCCAATCCTGTCACTGTTCAGTAAGAAACTTGACTGTATTCAAATGTAGCTAGTAAATGTATTTATTTTTAAAAATTGATTACTTATAAATGCTGGACACATGCAATATCAATGAATTCGTGACTCTGAATTTGGCTTTTAATTTGTTTTCTGTTAATTCCTTTTCGTACTGTGTTGTGCAGACAGCACCAAGTGATCACTCTTAGTTGTGAGTAACTTTGAAAATAATATATTTTAAAAATGACATCCCAAAATGCTGCCTCATTATTGGGCAAGGAGGATTTTGCATTCAATAGTTTGCAGATAAAATTGAACAGCTTTTTGCTGCAATTTGGCCAGACTGCAGGTTACTTTGGAGTGCCTCACCTTTAGAGTGTTCCCAGATATCGCGCAGTTGCAGTATTTTGGTTTGCACTCAGCTGTATGTTGTTCTCACTTGTTTCTTTGTGAAAGATTACAAAATTAACTTGGATGAATGAAGTTATGATTTCTTTAACCAATGTTGGGAGAAAAGAAAATGTCAGTATTTCAAGTGCTGATAAAGTAAAATAAACTGATAATCAGTAGAAAGGGTTTAAAATGGATATGGGACAAATGCTGGCAAATGGGACTAGATTAATTTTGGATATCCGGTCAGCATGGGCAAGTTGGACTGAAGGGTCTGATTATGTATTGTACAACGGTGACTTCATTCTCTCAATTATTCAACAAGTTGAATACTTCGAGGAGGAAAAGGAAAATTTATGCAGAGAATGCACTTGAAATGATGATTGAGGTATATGAAACATATTATTTCATGACCTTTTCCTCTGGGTTCTTCAATGAACAAACTTGTTTTGTTCTCTGAATAACTATGTATCGTGTGATTTATTTTGCACAAAATATTTTGTTATGATCTGGTGAACTATTAAGAAGTGTTCATGTTGGGCGGCACGGTGGCACAGTGGTTAGCACTTCTGCCTCACAGCGCCTGAGACCCGGGTTCAATTCCCGACTCAGGCGACTGACTGTGTGGAGTTTGCACATTCTCCCCGTGTCTGCGTGGGTTTCCTCCGGGTGCTCCGGTTTCCTCCCACAGTCCAAAGATGTGCGGGTCAGGCGAATTGGCCATGCTAAATTGCCCGTAGTGTTAGGTAAGGGGTAAATGTAAGGGTATGGGTGGGTTTCGCTTCGGCGGGTCGGTGTGGACTTGTTGGGCCGAAGGGCCTGTTTCCACACTGTAAGTCTAATCTAAAAAAAATTTAGGCAGCTTGATTGTTAAGCAAGAAAAGGTTAGTGTTTTACTCCCACTGAATCATTGCTCTATAAAAGATAACAAGCTTTTTATCTGTTTGGACACTGAATATATGGAAGTCAATTCTGAAGGAAAACATCCTTGTCGGTAATGTTCCCACGTATGTGGAGTAATTGCTTCTAGTCACTCTTCAGGCTATAGAGGCTAGGAAAGAAATGAGTTGGCCAAAGTTAGCAACATCATTTGGATGGACTATGCTCATTGGGGAAACTTGCAGGATCTGGAGAAGGAACACGTGTTTCAGAGTGTATGCAATAAACCTGAACATTGTTATTGTTTTCACACAGCTTGGGACCCGACTGGAGCAGCAATGAAGCTCGTATTGTTTTTTAAATTTCCAAGCTTGCCAAATTATTGTTGGTAAATGCAGGTGACTTTATCAAAGCACATTTCACACTCCCCAGCTAGGAATTTGGTCCCAATTCTGTCAGTCCATCCATTCCTATGGATAAGAGGTATTTTAAATGTGAGCACTCCATTTAACTATTTGAATTGAATACTTCAGTGGTTAAGTCCTCTTGGATTCTTAATTTGAAATTGCTCAGTGATTTTTGTCCCCCCTGAATTTGCCAAGCACTGGGCAGTTCTGGAATATTCCAAATATTTACAATAGATGCATTCACACTATTGAAGGCAAACTGGCAGATTTGAATACCATTCAACTAGTCAACAACAATACATAAATAACTTTATGAATTTCTTATTGTACACCAACAACACAAGCCGAATACTATTGAAACTACAGATCGTCTCCCAAGGATTCCCAAATCTAAACAGTGCATTCCAGATATGCTCACTATCACCATCTGGGAGCAGTCTCCCAAAGTGCTCCCAGAATTTAGAAAGCGCACACACTGCCCTCCAAAGCTAAATCTGCTGTCACAGGCTTCACTCTTATTGCATACAGTGACTTTTATTGTCCAGTTCTTGAATGTGACATGATTTTACAAACAATTTATAGACTTCTTTAAATCCTGAAGAAATGTGATGTCAGCCTTTTGTAGAAGTGAATGGAACATGTGATGTTTGTTTGACCTTTGGCTCTATGTATCAGACCGAACTGAACTTTTAGCAAGATGTGGGATCTTTCACACAAACCTGGTTTAAAAAAGCAAAGATTATGCTTTGAGATTTAAATGTTCAATCAGGTTTGATCAAAAAGCCTTCCAAAAATTGAGAATTTGATTTCAGCTCCTTTAAATAGACATGTTCTCGGCCTTCAATTTTGTGACATGTAATCATTCTTTGGTAAAGCTGGCTGTGTACAACACTGCAGGATGTTGTGCTGAAGTGCCCCATTGGGTGGATGAGCTTTATTACTGGTGTAACTTGGCTAATTTTGAAATGGAATGTTACTTTGAAGTAAATCTTGTTTTTAAACTGAGGCGTGCTTGTGTAACTCAAGTGTGGGCACTATGCTCATGTTCGCAATGAACCTTTCACCTTTGGAGATTATTTACAAAACAGATAGGAAAAATACTAAAGTTCAATATAGAAAGCTCAGTGCTGGAGAACCGCAGGTCCAGCAGCATCTCTGAGGGGAATCAAACATTGTAAGTTCAAAGTCTCATGATCTTTTGTCCATTCAGACAAAGAGTCAGTGAACTTGAAATGTAACATTTTTTCTCTTCCCCGATGCCCTCAGAACAGCTGAGTTTCTCCAGCACTTTGTTTCTGGGGTTTAGATCTCCAGCACCTGCAGTTTATTGTTTTATTGTAGATTCTATGATTTGACTTGGGGAGCGAGAGGCAGCAACTGTGATCAACTGGGATAAAACTCCCCAACCATGGGAAAAAAATAGTTCTTTATACTTTGCAAAACACGACTGTAAATAAGAAATGCAATTAAGCTAAATGCAAGATGGCATACCACCTGCCTTGTCTCAAACTTGCTACTCATCTTTGAGGACTAATCTGTCAGAATTGTGTTTGCTCGCTTCCTTTGAGATCACAGTCCACAAGTGTCCCAGTTCCAGTTCCTGGGCCGGGCCTGGTTACCACATTGCAGTGGGGTGGGGAGCTTTGTCAGCCTGAAGTTTTTGTTAAGAGCAACATTGCAGGTTGGAGTTGACGGTTTTGACTAATATTGCATCATCAAACTTGGAGGAAATCCTTCCGAATGTATTGATTAACTGGACTGAACCTGTTTACATGCAGTCCTGTTAGTAGTGCTGTCATATACTAAATTAAGAATCACACAACACCAGATTATAGTCCATCAGGTTTAATGGGAAGCACACTAGCTATCGGAGCACTGCTCCTTCATCAGGTGATTGTGGAGGGCACAATACTAAGACACAGAATTTAGAGCAAAAATTTACACTGTGGTGTAACTGAAATTATACATTGAAAAATACCTTGATTGTCTGTTGAGTCTTTTATCTGTTCGAATACCATGATAGTTTCACTTCTTTTATGTGTAAATCACAAAACCTGTTTGTAAAAGTTGCATTCCTGACAGTGGCCCACCCAATCACTCATTGTATTAATCACTGCACAGTCTCAACAAAGGAATGAAACTGGATGGACCACATTATCTGAACCAATGCGCTGGAAAGTATAACCACAAAATCAGCCCTCTTGACACTGCAACTTCTGCTTTACTGTGGACCAACAACAGCAGCAGAACTGAACTCCAGCCCAATCTGAAATCTTATGGCCTGGTATATCCCCCACTCAACCATTAACATCAAACCAGGGGATCAACCCTAGATTCAAAGGAGAGTTCCAGAGGGCATGCCAGGAGCAATACCAGGCATACCTAAAAATGTGGTGCCAACCTGGTGAAGCTACCCAACCTGCATGCCAAACAGCACAAGCAACACTAAATAGAACTATGTGATCCAACAACCAATGGATCAGATCTGAGCTCTGCAGTTCTGCCATACCTAGTCAGGAATGGTGATGGACAATTAAACAACTCACTGCAGGAAGCATCACAGATATCCCCACCCTTACTGATGGAGGGGTCTCACACATTCAAGCAACAGACAAGACAACAGCATTTGCAGCAATCTTCAGCCAGCAGTGCCAAGTGGATGAGCCTTCTGCATTGGTCTCTGACATCACAGATGTGAATCGAATTGGTTGAAAACTTATTTCAAATCAGATCAAGAAATGGAGAAGTAGTGTATCAGCCCTGACAACGTCGTGGCAATAATACTGATGGCTGTGCTCCAGAACTTGTTGCTCACTAAGACAAGTACAGCTCCATCACTGGCACCTACTGACATTGTGGAACATTTCCCAGGGATGTTCAACACAAAAACACAGGACAGAGCTATGTCAGCCAATTTCGTTCCATCAGTCGACACTCGCTCAGCAGTGAAGTGATGGAAGGTGTCATCAACAGTGCTGTCACGCAGCTGCTCAGCAATAACCTTCTGTGACACCCAGTTTGGGTTCTGCCAGGGCCACTCAGTTCCTGATCTTATTACAGACTTGATTCACAAACTGACAAACAGATGAATTCCAGAGGGGAGGCGAGGGCGGTAGCCCAGTCCCACTACAAGACCACTATTTTGACTTCAGTGATATCACCTGACCTCACCGCAGTCTCAGCTCACTTACTGAAACTCTCATTCATTTATTTTGTTAACTCTAGATTTCATTATGTAAACCCACTCCTGGCCAGCATCCCACATTCACCCTCCCTATAATCTCCAGAATATTGAAAACTCTACCGCCCAAGTGTTCACTTGTACCAGAACTTGCTGATCCATCAAAAGGCTCCCAATTATAAGCAACAACAATTTACTTTCACACCCTTGATTTAATTCCTGGCTGTAATCATTCCTATCTCCATGCACCAGATATCCTTTCACATCTCAATAATTCATTTTAGTTTAGACTCCCAATGATGTGTTTATTTTTGAGTTCAGCTGGGTGACTGTTTCTATAGATTCCAAGGCAATACGGTCTGGAATTCCTACCCTCTAAGATCTGCTTTCTTCCTTTAAGTCATTTCTGAAAAATTGCTTATTTCGCAAAGGTTTTGGTCACCGGACAAAATATTCTCCAGCTGTGGCCTGATGTCAAAGGTTCCCAATATTTTTGTGAAATTAAAAACGTGTTGATTTGTACAGATATATTCTACTCTTCACTATCGCTGAGTGAATAACCTGTAATGTCTTCTACCCAACCACGTTGTGGGAGCACCTTCACCACACCAACTGCAGCAGTACAAGGAAGTCAAACATCACCTTCTCAACAGGCAACAGGGCTTTGGCCTTGATCACTAGTATCTGTGGAAGGAGAAATACACATCATGTTTCCGGGAGTGCAATATGAATTATAGGGAATGAAAATGGTGCAGAATTTGATCGTCAGAAATGGAAGGAAAGTCCACTCACTTATTGGTAAAAAAGAACTCTTGACTGTCAAAGATATTGTAGAAAAGAAAAACCTGATAACTAAGCATATGATCAGGAGCCGGGCAGCAGTGGACAATTCATTTACAAAAAGTTCTGTGAACGTAATAGTAAAATACTACACAGAGCAAAAATACACACGAGACACTGAGGAAGCTAGATAGTGAACAAGTGGACATCAAGGAGCTCAGAGATGAATCCGAGCTGTGTTCACTTTTCTGATCCCACAGTCAGAGATGTCTAGCACCGAAACAGACTCTTCAGTCCAACCTGTCTATGCCAACCAGATATTCTAACGTTATCTATTCCCATTTGCCAGCACTTGGCCGACATCCCTCTGAACCCTTCCTATTCAAATGCCTTTGAAATGTTACAATCTTTGTTGCCCTTTAGGCTCCTGTTGAATTTTCCCCTCACACCCTAAACCTATATCCTCTAGTTCTGGGCTCCACCACCGCAGGGTAAACACCTTGTCTTTATACGCTATCCATGTCCCTCATGATTTAAGAAACCTCCTTAACATCACACCGCTGCTTATGACAATCCAAGGAAAATGGCCAGAGCCTATTATGCCTCTCCCTGCAACTCAAATCCTCCAACCCTGGTAACATCCTTGAAAAATAATTCTCAAACCTTTCAAGTTTATGTGCCTCCTTCCCCAGAATTGCACACAATATTCCAAAAGTGGCCTAACCAATGCCCCGTCCAGCTCCTTTACTCAATGCTCTGACCAATAAAGGGAAGCATACCAAATGCCTTCTTCACTATCCTATCTACCTGTGACTCTACTTTCAAGGAACTGTGAACCTGCATTCCAAGGTCTCTTTGTTCCGCAAGACTCTCCAAGACCTTACAATTCAGTGTGTGAGTCTTGCTCTGAAATGCAGCACCTCACATTTATCTAAATTAAACCCTGTCTGCCACTCCCCAGCCCATTGGCCCATCTGATCAATATCCCACTATATTCTGAGATAACCTTTGTCACTGTCCACAATATCAACAATTTTGGTGTCACCTACAAACTTACTAAATGTACTGCCTCTATTCACATCCAAATCATTTAAATGATTAGATTACTTACAGTGTGGAAACAGGCCCTTCGGCCCAACAAGTCCACACCGACCCGCCGAAGCGCAACCCACCCATACCCCTACATTTACCCCTTACCTAACACTACGGGCAATTTAGCATGGCCAATTCACCTAACCCGCACATCTTTGGATTGTGGGAGGAAACCAGAGCACCCGGAGGAAACCCACAGACACGGGGAGAATGTGCAAACTCCACACAGTGCTAAGCACTGTGCCAACGTGCCGCCCACAATGCATGACAAAACAAATCCAGAGAAAAACAAAAATCCATTTCCCTGGGTGTGAATGTGCTCTGTGTAAATCCTGCCCTATGACTCTCTGTCAGGGAGAGCTGCACATACACCCCTCTGAACTTTGACCCCTACAAAGATGGCGGCCGCACGTGTCCAGTGAATCGTTGCCCCGAATAAAGATGGCGGCGCTGACTCGGACCGATCACTCGAAGAGGCTTTTCCCGTTTACTACAAAAACGAGATTAAGTTTCAAATTTGTGTTTTTTGATGTGCACCAAATGTTTGTAAAACCTCTCAGCTCAGACCAACACCATTTCCCTCCCGCTTTCTGCTGCTTATTTCTTTCCTTACCGACAGCCCTCCGCCCGCACATCCCACACCGACCGCGAGGGTGATCACGTGGTATAGTCTAGTTCCACCCCTCGTTCATTCCGATTGGTCGGAGGACCAACTGCCCGGCCAGGTCCTCCAGCTCTGTCCCTGCCTTTCCATTGGTCCGCCGCTGACATCAATCCCCGGGGCCCATTTTTGTCTGGAGCATGCGCACTGCTTTGAGGCTTTTGCTGTTCTTAAGTTACAAGAGTGAGGGACAAAAGCTAAAAATGACACGACATCATCTCAAAACCACCTGATGAAGAAACAACAAAGCTAGTGCTTCCAAATAAATCTGTTGACCATTATGCTGGTGTTCTGTGAATTTTACTTCTGTCCATCCCAATCCAACACCAACACCTCCAAGTCACGAGTGAGGGAGGAAATGTATAACATAAGAACTAGGTACAGGAGAAGACCATCCTGCCCTTCGAGCCTGCACTACCAATCAATAACATGATGGATGATCATTTCTTGGATGCAGAAATGTTTACCCACATTCTCACCGTGCCCCTTAATTAATTATTTCTTTTATTAAAATCTAACTTAGTTTAAAAGCGTTTACTGAACTAGCATCAACTACTTCCCTGGGCAATGAATTCCATAGAGGTCAAGAAGTTGCTTCTCAATTCAGTCTTAATTTTGCTGCCTCTAGTCTTGTGGTGATGCCCTCTTGTCCTAACAACTCGATACTTCCATTTTATCCATTCCATTCATTATTTTATATGTTTCAATTCTTCTGAATTCCAATTAATATAATCCCAATCTACTCAGTCTCTCTTAAGCCAACCCCCTCAACTCTGGAGTCAACCTAGTTAACCTCCTCTGCACCTCTCGTGCCAGTACATCCTTTCTCAAGCAAGGAGACAAAAACTACATGGAGTACTCCAGGTGTGGCCTCACCAGCATCCAAATACAGCTGGAACATAACCTCTGCTTTTAACACAACCCCTTTAGCAATGGAGGACAAAATTTCATTTGCTTTCTGAATTGATTGTTGTACCTGGTGACCAACCTTCATGCAGAAGGATACCCAGGTGCCTCTGTATAGCAAATGATGCAACTTTTCAACATTCAAGTTTTGTTTAATGTTACTCCAACCAAAAAGTATAACGTAATGTTTACAAACATTCTATTTCATTTGACAGACCGTTATCCACTCACTCAATGTATCTATGTTCCTCTGCAAATTTTCACAGTCCTCCGCACACTTTGTTCCGCTAACCATCTTAGTGTCACATGCAAACTTTGACACCCTACATGTGGTCCCCAACTCCAAATCATCTGTATCAATTGTAAATAATTGCAGTCCCAACACCGATCCCTGAGGCACACTACTTGTCAATGATTGCCAGCCACAATAATACTCATTTATCCCCACACTTTGCTTCCTATTAGTCAAGCAATCTTCTATCCATGTTAATACTTTTCCCCTAATGCCATGCACCCTTATATTATGCAACAGCCTCTTGCGCAGCAGCTTGTTGATGGATTTTTGGAAAACCAAGTATGCTGCATCTACTGGTTCCCCGTTGTCCACCTTTCTCGAAATGTCTTCATAGAATTCCAAAAGATTTGTCAAGCATAACCTGCCCTTCATGAACCCATGCTCTTTCTGTCCAATGGGACAATTTCTATCGAGATTCCCTGCTATTTCTTCCTTGATAATAGATCCAAGCATCTTTCCCACTACAGAGAATAAACCAACTGGTATATAATTCCCCACTTTTTGTCCATCTCCTTTTTAAAACAGTGGTATCACTTTTGCTGTTTTCCAATCTGCTGGGACTGCCACAGAGTCCAATGAATTTAGGAAAATTACTGCCAGAGCATTTGCTGTTTCTCCTGACATCTCTTTTAGTACCCTAGGATGAATTCCATCAAGGTCAGGAGACTTTTCTATCATTAGCTCAATTACCTCCAAACAGTCTAAAACTAGCTGTTCCATAATAATGAGTTTCCAACTCCTCACCTAGCATTGTCTCTTTGCTAGTTACTGGAAAGATATTAGTATCCTCCACTGTGATATTCCATATCTAAATGCTTCTTCTCATTTTCCAAAGGACCAACATTTACTTTAGCCATTCTTTTCTCATATAATATATATAGATATAGACTTTTGCTATCTGTCTTTACAGTCTGTGCTAGTTTACTTTTCTCACGTTCTATCTTACTTTTCTTCATAGCTCTTTTGTGGCTTTCAGTTGATCTTTTAAAGGTTTTCCAAGTTCTAGTTTCATGCTGTTTTTTGGCCACTTTGCATGCCTTATCTTTCAATTTGATCACTTTCCTTAGATACCCATCGCTGAGTGTGCCTTTTCTTACAGTCCTTCCTTCTCACTGGAATATATCTTTGCTGAGCATTTTGTAAAATGTCTTTGAAAATCTTCCAATGCTCATCAACTTCCCACCATAAAGTTTTTGTTTCCAGTCTACTTCAGCCAGATTCTCTCTCATTCTGTTATAGTTCCCCGTGTTCAAGCACAAGACTCAGTTATTAGATTTTA
The DNA here is from genome assembly GCF_020745735.1 of Hemiscyllium ocellatum. Taxonomy (NCBI): domain Eukaryota; kingdom Metazoa; phylum Chordata; class Chondrichthyes; order Orectolobiformes; family Hemiscylliidae; genus Hemiscyllium; species Hemiscyllium ocellatum. Next base: position 836,417 of record NW_026867776.1, read on the forward strand.
TCTTCACTCTCTCCATATGTATTGTAATTTAACCATACAGTGATCACTTCTTCCAAGAGGATTCCTAACTCTGAGGTCATTAATTATTCCAGTCTCTTTGCACAGGGGCCAGATCTTGGATAGCTTGCTCCCTTGTCAGTTCCATTTCATACTGGTTAAAAAATACAATCATGAATACGCGTAATGAACTCCTCAAGACTGCTCTGACTGTGCTGGTTTGACCAATCTACATGTAGATTAAAATCACCCATGATAATAGCCGTACGATTATTATAGGCATTAGTTATTTCTTTGTTTATTGCCCATCCCAATGTGATGTAATTATTTGGTGGCCTACACACTACACCTATCAGTGACTTTCTTGTTAGAATTTTGAATATATCATTCCTGTTTCTCCTAATGTGTGGCAATAACAACAACTACTTACATTGTATGGAACTTTCACAATGGCAAATCTTCTCAGGTGCTTTATGAATGATCAAAACATTGATTAAAGAGAATGATTTTAAAATACATCTTAAAAGGAGGATAGAGAAGGTTAGGGACGCTCTTCCACAGACTTCTGCCCTTGACAGCTCCAATTGTGGAGGATGCAGGTGGGTTGGGTTGGAAAGGGAATGTGCAAAGGGGAAATGGAGGAGCGCAGGCAGTGCATAAAGTCTTAACGACAGAGGAAGTTCCAAACTCAGTCAATCATAGAGAGTATGTCTGTCTCATGGAGTTTGAAGCATTGCAACAGGTCCATGCATGTCATGACTACACTGCTACAAGAGATTTCTGCTGTCTTAAACAGAGTGACGGATCTTGTATTATGGGCTTTCGAAATGATACTGATCTCTACAAGACATGGACAAGGGCAATAATAAGATGCTGCAACAGGAGGGGAACAAGTAACTCCATACAAAACCCTACTCCTCCTCACCTATTTTCAACTTCAAAACCGAGGGATTATCCCACCACAACACTTTGCCCCACAATCGTGATATCTGGCTGTGCACAAGGAGGAGTGGCACAGACTGCACTGGGACCCTGAAACACTTGGTATAGATTAAAATCATCTGAGTATTGAGAGCCCCACCACATTGTATGCATTTTCGATTGTTTTACTCTGTTCCTGACTTCCCTTGTTTTTCCTCATGAACTTGTTCAAAGTTGTTTTTATACACACCTGCACAAGCTGTGAATTGAACCCAGGCCTCTCGGTCCAAGTGTCGGGATATTTTCACCGCATCATAAGGCATCAACTCCAACTCCCCTCGTCCCTGAATATTTCTGGTGCTTAGCTGCTGAGTCGCGCCTGAATCAACTCTGCAATTGGGAGGAAGGGGCGGACCTGGAGGACCGAGCAGCGTCTGGTCCTCCAACTAGGGTGAGTGAGGAGCGGGGCCAAAGCATTCTCGGGAGTGAATGCTTCAGGATTGGTCAGAAAGCAAACTGTTTTGCAGGATTGATCATTCTCACGACATAGTGGAGCATTGGACTTCTCTCATAAAACAATGTGAGATTTTTAGAAATAGTCAAAATGTAAATCTGACAAAGTACATATTTCCAATCGATTTACACAACTCGAGAAACAAACTTATTTTCAAACTCCCGGAACGATTGGTAATTTACATACCTGGCCGGTATGGTTTAATTGGACCGAACAATCTATTTACATGCTAGACCTATCTATTACTGTAACTCGACAGAGTAATTGTTAATGTCTAATATTTCTCCCGTGACTCTGTGCAGTTATGAATATTCTCTATAAACTCACTGATGATCTCAGATGCACGCGCAGTTTGGTTTCTATGAAGCGCATGCGCAGTGTCACAATAACCAGGACACGGCGAGACATGGAGCAGCTTTCTCCGAGTGTGGCTACGATCGGCTTCAGAGAGCGGACTGGGGGAGCCTCATTGGGAGAAAGAAGCGGAGAGAATTCACAAGACGCGGACATAGGTGAAAACAATCCGAATACGCTCCCTCCAGGCCCGGATAAGGAGATGGTGGTCTCTGTCGGGAAAGCGGCCCAGGGTCAGGGCCGCCATTTATTTGAGGGAAGAGGGAACGCGGGCCTCGGAGCCGCCATCTTGAGAAGGTCAATGTGCAGGAGGGCGGGGCTATCGGGGTCTCGGACAATCGGAGGAAGGACCTACCTTAGATTACTTCACTAAAGACATGAATGATCCAGGTAGATTTTTCTTAACATCAGCAATTGTTTAACACTCACTTATAGGTTTTTAATTACATATTTTTTGAAGCATTTAATTCACATTCAATCATTTGCAATGATGGGATTTGAACCTGTGTTCAGAGCACATTTGCTGAGTTTCTGGATAAATTGTCTCACATAATGCCACTAGGCTATCATTCACCTGCTCATAGGTTGTGCATCCCAATGCAATATGAATCAAAACCCTTTCTTCCTGCACAATTGTTTGATCTTGCACTCTGGTGATATCACTCAGTAACTCCATGTGGTATCCCTCACTGTGTGGGTCTAATTGTTGCCTCTGACAGTGTCCCTCGCTCTTGCAGCTACTCCAGATCCTGAGCAAACAGAATTCTCCACTCCAGAGAGACGATGGAGACTGGGATGTTCCAAATTTCTGTGGGACTCAGTGCCATTTGACATATGTAGCCCTCAGTGCATCAGTCTAATTTCCCATTCTGTCTATCTGTCTGTAGGTACTCAGGAAGGTCCTGACCTAATAGAATTCCCAGCTGCTGGGTGTCTCATTCATCACCTCATTGAAGATGGTTTGTCAGCCAGAGAGACAAAGGGCAGGGAGATCGGAGCCTTCAATATATCCTGCAGTGGGTAAGATCACTCACAGTGCACAGAGCAGAGAGCAATGAGAGGGCTCCAAACATCAGCTAACAGGACATGACATAGCTATAGTGCTGGAGGGGGAGTTCAGTACAGACACACCCCAGGTTCAGTCACTGCCTTTGCTGTAGGTTTGTTGTACAAAGGCAACATCGGGAGTGTCACAGTTATTAAGCAGCCTGTGCTGTCTTAGTGAGCATCAGTACAACAGAGGGGAAAGCAGACCTCCCACGAGAGGGTGGGAATACCATCTAAGAATGTTCTGTTCTGTGTTCCCTCTCCCAAACTGTATCTATGACTTATTTTGTGGATCAGTGTCTTCAATCATTCTAACGCTAAAAACAGTTCCTATCTCTTTACTTTCCTCCCCTCTCACCAAATTCTTCACATGTTTGAACCCTGCTCCAGTCCAGAATACCACCCATAGCTCTCCTAACTTACTTCAGTCTCGACAACATGCCTTGTCACGATAGTCCACTCCCCCAATAGCCCAAGACTTAGGGTCTGTTTCTGTGCTGCATGACTCTCTGGCCGAACTCATCAACGCTGACCAGGTTTCCTGTACTGAATGAGCTGCATTTCCCTGCGTTTGGCCCATGGCCCTTCAAACCTTCTCCTCTCCATGTTCCTGCCCAAATGACTTTTCCATGTTGTAATTGTTCATTAATCCAATGTGCCCCTGGCAGTCCGTTCCGTATATGAACTGTCCTCTGTGGAAAATGATACCCCTCAGATCTCTCTTTAGGTCCTTGCTCTGGATCACTCTTCAGGCCTTATCCATCCTGCTGTGGGACGCAACCCCTCCCTGGTGCAGACTACCCTCGGGCCTGACCCATCCTGCTGTGGGAAATAATCTCGCTCCAGTACTGACTCATTCGGGCTTTAATCATCCTGAAGTGGGACACAACCCCTCCCCGGTACAGACTGCCGTTAGGCCTTAACCATTCTGCAGTAGGTCCACAATCCCTTACCGTTACAAATGCCCCTCGGGTCTTACCCATCTTGCTGTTGACACATCCCGTCCCTGGTACAGACTCCCCTCGGGCCTGACCCATCCTGCTGTGGGACACAGCCCCTCTCTTGTACAGACTCCCCTAAGGCCTTACCCATCCTACTGTGGGACACATCCCCTCCCCGGTACAGCCTCACCTCGGGCCTTATCCATCCTACTGTGGGACACATCCCCTCCCCAGTACAGACTCCCCTCGGGCCTTACACATCCTGCTATGGGAAACATCCCTTCCCCGGTACAGACTCACCTTGGGCCTTATCCATCCTGCTGTGGGACACATTCCTTCCCCGGTACAGACTCCCCTGTGGTCTTACCCCTCCTGTTTTGGGACACAACCCCTAGCCGGTACAGAATCCCCACGGGCCTTACCCATCTTGCTGTGGAACTGAACTTATTCCTGGTACCGTCTCCCCTTGAGCCTTACCCATCCTGCTGTGGGACACAACCCCTACCCGGTACAGAATCACCTCGGGCCTTACCCATCCTCCGGTGTGACTGAACTCCTCTCCGATACATTCTACCCTTCAGCCTTACCCATCCTGCTGTGGAACACAACCCCTACCCGATACAGACGACCCTCAGGCCTCACCCATCCTGCCGTGGGACACAATCCCACTCCTGCGCAGACTCTCGATGGGTCTGACCCATCCTGCTGTGGGACACAACCCCTCCCCGGTACAGATACCCCCCAGCCCTTACCCACCCTGCTGTGGGACACCACCCCTTCCTGGTACAGGCTCCCCTTAGGCCTTACCCACCCTGCTCTGTGAAGCAGACCCTTCCCGGTACAGAAGACCTTTGGGACTTACCCATCCTGCTGAGGGACACAACCAATCGGGTACAGAGTCCCCTTGGGCCTTACTCATTCTGTTGTGGGACACATCGCCACTCCTGTACAGACTCCCCTTGGGCCTTATCCATTCTGCTCTGGGACACAACCCCACTCCTATTCAGACTCCCCTGGGGTCTTACCCCTCCTGCTGTGGGACACAACCCCTACCCAGTACAGACTACCCTCAGGCCTCACACGTCCTGCTGAGTGACAATACCCCATTTGGGTACAGACTCACCTTGGGCCTTACCCATCCTGCTGTGGGACACAATCCGTTCCTGGTATAGACTCCTCTCGGGCAGTACCCATTCTGCTGTAGGACACAACCCCTCCCTGGTACAGAGTCCCCTCGGGCCTTACCCATCTAGCTGTGGGCCACATCCCCTCCCTGATGCAGTCTTCTCTCCGGCCTTACACATTCTGCCATGGGACACAACCCCTCCCGGATACAGACCCACGTCATGCCTTACCCATCCTGCTATTGGACACAACCCCTCCATGGTGCAGACACCCCTCGGGCCTGACCCATCCTGCTGTGGGAGATAATCCCGCTCCAGTACTCACTCTTTCGGGCCTTATCCACCCTGCTGTGGAACACAACCCCTTCCCGGTACAGAAGACCTTTGGGTCTTACCCATCCTGCTGAGGGACACAACCACATGGGTACAGAGTCCCCTCGAGCCTTCCCCACCCTGCTGTGCGACACAACCCCTCCCCGTTGCAGACTCACCTTCGGCCTTACTCATTCTGCTGTGGGACACAGCCCCATGCCTGTACAGACTCCCCGAGGGCCTTACCCATCTTGCTGTGGGACCGAACTCCTCCCTGGTACCGTCTCCCCTTGAGCCTTACCCATCCTGCTGTGGGACACATCCCCTCTCTGGTACAGGCTCACCTCAGGCCTTACCCCTGCTGTTGTGGAACACATCAGCTCCACGGTACAGACTCCCCTGGGGCCTTACCAATCCTGCTGTGGGACACAACCCCCACCTGGTACAGACGCCCCTCAGGCCTTACCCATCTTGCTGTGGGACTGAACTCCTCCCTGGTACCGTCTCCCCTTGAGCCTTACCCATCCTGCTGTGGGACACATCCCCTTCCCGTTACAGACTACCCTCAGGCCTCACCCATCTTGCTGAGACACAAAACCCCACTTGGGTACAGACTCTCGGCGGGCCTTACCCATCCTGCTGTGGGACACATCCCTTCCCTGGTACAGTCTGCTCTCCGGTCTTACACATTCTGCCGTGGGACACGACCCCTCCTGGATACAGACTCCTGTCATGCCTCATCCATCCTGCTGTTGGACACAACCCATCCCCAATACAGACACCCCCCAGGCCTTACCCATCCTGCCGTGGGCCAAAACGCCTCCGCAGTACAGGCTCCCCTCAGGTCTTCCCCATCCTGCTGTGGAAGCAGACCATCCCCGGTACAGAAGTCCTTCGGGCCTTACCCATCCTGCTGTGGGACACAACCCCTGCCCGGTTATGAGTCCCCTCGGGCCTTACCCATCCTGCTGTGGGACACAACCCCTGCCCGGTTATGAGTCCCCTCGGGCCTTACCCATCCTGCTGTGGGACACAACCCCTGCCCGGTTCTGAGTCCCCTCGGGCCTTACCCATCCTGCTGTGGGACAAGTTGACAATTGTATTGAATAGAATCCCTCCAGTGTGGAAACAGACCCTTGGTCCAGCAAGTCCACACCGAGCCACGATACATACCCTGCTCAAAGTAGCTTCAAAATACATAGAAACAGTGATCACCGAATTGGTTAAAAAAAACTCCGCAGTTACATTGGGCAGTTTAAAAGTCTCACTATATTGGCGATATGTTCCTTTTCTTCAAACAGGTAACATTTTTATTAAAGCAGCAGATGCTCATTGTGAGAATGTCTCTGTTAAACTCGAACCTGTTCTGTTCTCTGTGTAACAGGCTGTTGTTGGTGTGTGCGATGGGCTGTCACTAACAGTGTAATTGACCTGGGAGGCCTTGATCAGGTTTCCTTTGTAAATCTAGTGATCAGTGAACTACACATCTGATCTTCTTAGCAAAAACAAAGAATCATTTCTCAACGAAGAAACGGCACATCACAAAGCTAGTTCATGGATTTCCTGCACACACCACTGACCAGTGTTTATGGTAAGTCTGTTTCCTGAATAATTCTGAACTCGATCTGTAACTCTAAAAGTATCTGGATTGCTTGTCAGTTCGTTGCGAATTCAGCCTCTTTGTTCTGAGCTGTTTTGATGCAGGCGGTGGCTTCATTCTGTCTCTGCCAAGCTTGTTTTCTCCTTCTGCTGTGAATCTGGGAGATTCCTTTCTGCAGATTAGAATATTCAGTGACTGAACATTGAATGACTTTTGACTTTAACAGAGTAATGGCCTTGATTTCAGCTAATTATTCACTTTCCATTTCCTGGTTGTGTTGCATGTTCCAGAAACAGGCTCTGAGCAATGTTTCCATTCACTTGTGTTGGAGTCACTGACAGTCACGTGGTCAGTCAGTTTCAGGCTGATGGATCAGTTTCTCTGTCCTATTAGATGGTGGCCACTTGCTCAGTTTCCGATGGCTCACCTCAGCATCAGTCCATCAGCTGCTGAAACCCTCCATCCAGCATTTGTCCCCTCTCACCGTAACTACTCCAATACAGTCCCAGCTTGTCTCCTACATTCTACCTCCATATCCTCATGATCACCTCAGATTCTACTGTCAGTATCCTTACAGCAAGTCACGTAGGTCATCCACCTCTATTTCACGCTCTCTACATTACATTCAGTCCAAATGTAATTTCAGATTTGAATTCATTGCGTTTAAATACACCCATGATCTTGTCCTGTCCAAACGGCCAGGTTCCATTAGGTAGGTGGGTGTCCACGTGGTTGGGTTGGAGCATCAGCAGGACCCACTGAGGATCGTGCAGAGGACAAGATGGGGTTGGATACGGGATGTTTAAGGAGGGAGAGTTGGTGTATTGTTGGGGATAGCTTCTCAGGGGAGTAGCACAGCGATAGCCAGGTCTATAACACCACAACTCAATGGCCTGAGTTATTGGGAGAGGTTGGATAAGCTGGGACATTTTTCTTCAGAGCATAGGAGACATAAGGGAGATCTTCTAGAAACATATATGATCATGAGAGGCATGGATAGGGTGAATGTATTCAGTCTTTTTCCCAGGGTTGAAGAATCGAGGACTAGAGGGCATCAGTTTCAGGTTAGAGGGGAAAGAATAAAAGGGAACGTTAGCAGCAACTTTTTTACACAGATGCTGATACGCATACGGAATGAGCTGTCAGTGGAAGTGGCTGAGGCAGGAACATTAACAACATTTAAAAAGCATTAGAACAAATACATGGATAGGAAAGGATTAGAAGGATATGGGCGTGGGGTGGGAAATGAGGTTGCCATGGATGGACATTATGGTTGCCAGGGATCAGTCTGGCCCCTAGGGCCTGTCTCAGTGCTGGAGGACTCTGTCTCTATAACTGACTCTGCTGTAGAACAAGGTCGGGCAAAGTCCAAGGGAGCGAAAATGGGAGGAGAGCCACTAGTTGGGGGCAGAGACAGGTGTTACTGTGGCTGCGTCCGAGACTCCAGGATGGGGGGGTTGTTTCCCTGGTGCCTGCGTCAAGGACATCTCTGAGCATTTGCTTGAAATTCTGAATTGGGAGAATGGGAGGCCAGAGGTCATGGTGCACATTGCTACCAACGACACGGGTAGAAAGAGGGATGAGCTCCTGACGAGTAAGCAATGGAAGTAGGGAATGACTGAAAAGCAGGACCTTGAGGGTCGTAATCACTGCGTTACCACCAGTCCCATGTGCTTGTGAGACAAGGAATTGAAAGATAGCAGAGATGAATGTATGGCTGAAGAGCTGGTACAGGGGCAAGGTTACAGGATCTTGAATCATTGGAACATCTTCTGGAGCAGGGGTGACCTGAACTCAAGGGGAACTGATATCTTCACAGGGAGGCTCGCTCCTGCTACAAGGGAAGGGATTAACCTAGAATGACAAGGTCCTGGGAACCACTGCAGTAGGGCAGCGTGTGTGTGTGTGTGTGTGTGTGTGTGTGTGTGTGTGTGTGTGGTGTGGTGTGTGGGGGGGGGGGGGGGGGGGGGAACAGAGGAAGGTCGAAAGATGTAAACGAGTCAATCAGAAAGGAAATACAGAGAAATAAACACCATAGTACGAAAGGGCTGATTGTGCTAATTTCAACACAAGGCGCAACATAGCTAAGGTAGTTAAGCTCAGATCCGATATTGTGGCCATTCCAGAGATTTGGTTTGGAGAAGGACAGGACTGGCTGCTCCATATTCCAGGGTTTCATTGTTTCAGACGAGATGGAGAGGAGGGTAAAAGAGGTGGAGAAGTTGCATCACCAATCGGGGGAATGTTACGCCTGCACTCAGGACATACTGGAGGAGCTCGCCCACTGAGGCAACGTGGATAAGAAGGATGCAGTTACTGGGATTATACTAAAG